>NW_011136363.1:0-666 GCF_000146605.3 Meleagris gallopavo
TAGGCCATTTTCTCTCAGAAATGGCAGTTTTCTCCCCCAACATGACGTTTTCTCCCAGGAATTGCACCATTCTTCCTGAAATATTACATTTTCTCACCAAAAATACCAGTTGTCTCCCCAACAATATGGCAATATCTCCCAGAAATACCGGTTTTCTCACCCAAAACACAACGTTTCCTACCAGAAATACCAGGATTCTCCCCCAAAATAGGACATTTTCTGCCAGGAATTGCAGTTTTTCTCCCAGAAATACCACATTTTTCTCACAGAAATACCAGTTTTCCCTCCGAAAATAGGTCATTTTGTCCTAGAAAGTGGAGTTTTTCCCCAAAAAATACGCCATTTTCACCCAGAAATTGCAATATTCTACCCAGAAATATACACATTTTCACCCAGAAATACCAGCTTTCTCCCTGAAATATTACATTTTGGTTCCAGAAATACCAGTTTTCTCACCCAAAACACGTTTCCTACCAGAAATACAAAGGATTCTCCCCCAAGAATGTGACATTTTTCTGCCAGGAATTGCAGTTTTCTCCCAGAAATATCACATTTTCTCACAGAAATACCGGTTTTCCCTCCAAAAAATAGGACATCTTCTCTCAGAAACGGCAGTTTCCCCCCCAAAATACGCCATTTTCACCCAGAAATTGCAGTATTCTCCCC
>NW_011136364.1:0-653 GCF_000146605.3 Meleagris gallopavo
GCCTTGCCTTTGCCTGGGCATTCCCTTGCCCTCCTGTTTTTGTGGCAACACCTGGGGCGGGGTGCAGCCCTGCGAGCACAGCTGGGGGGCAGTTTGGCTGTGGAGTGGGGCAGAGCCAGGCTCCACCCCTCCCTGATCCCATGTAAGGGCTGGGAAGAGTAGGGGCAGCATGTGAACCTGGGGAGTGCTTCCTTTGGAGTATGCCTTGTTCTTTGGTGATGGAGTGAGTGTATTTTTTCTTTCTTTTTTTCTTCCTCCATTGTGGAGCTGCTCTCTCTGTTTTTTAGCAGGGAACCCTGAGCGTACTTAAGGGCTGGTAGGTATTTGGAGTCTGGAAGCTGCTTCCTTCACTTGAGAGTGTGGGGGAGTATTGGTCCTTGGAATGGGGTAAGTGGTTTCTTTTTTTCTTTCAGGGCTGTGATCTTGTCTTTTGGGGGATCGCAAGTGCACTGAAGGGCTGCTAGGTGTAAGAGCAGCATCTGAATCTGGAGACTGCTTCCTTTGGGGTGTGGGGTGAGCCCTTAGAATGGGGTGAGTGATTCCTGCTTTCTTTCAGAGCTGTGAGGTCTGCTTTTCTGGAGGATCTGAAGCTGGATGGCTGTAATTAATAGGGCTATGTGCTAATTGCATCCGTGCGGTGTTTTTAAGGGCTA
>NW_011136365.1:0-903 GCF_000146605.3 Meleagris gallopavo
CCTATTTTTCAAACAAGCACACAAAGTTCATCTTGTTCCCCTCTTCTTCTAAGGCGTTTTTCTGGCCGTGACTTCTTAGAAACACTCATCAGGACTCGTTTTCCAACACAGCTTCAGCATCAAGGAGTTCTGTAATGCTTCCACAGCGCTGCAGATGTGATCCCTCTCCTTGGAGCCAAACCTCCAGTGAGGGTGGTGAGGCACTGGAGCAGGTTCCCCTGTGCTGTGGTTGATGCCCTGTCCTGGAGACTTCCAAGGGAGGCTGGATCAGGCCCTGGGCACCCTGATGGAGCTGTGGTGTCCCTGTGCACTGCAGGGAGCTGGGCCAGAGGGCCTTAAAAGGTCCCTTCCAACTCTAAGGATTCCCTTAGATGACTCTGTGGTTGTAGGACAGAGCCAAGTAGGAAGGGCTTTGGTGGGTATCCCACACTCCCTGCAGAAATACTTGAACCTGGGGGGCTTTGACCCCCTCGACCCCTCCAAAATCCCTCCATGCCAATGGCACCCCCAAGATTCCCAAGCCCAATGGGACTCCCTCCCCACACCCTCCTAAATCCAATAAACCTCCCCAGAAAAGGCAGGACCCGTGGGAACCCTCAGCCCCTGCCAATCCCTATAGGACTCCTCCCAATCAAACAGGGGCCCAGAGAGCCCTACAGCCCAATGGGACCCCCAGCACAATGGGACTGCCCAACGCCAAGAAGACCCCCTCCGAGAAATCAGAGTAGGAGCCCCCTGGAGCCCCCAGTCCCAATGGGCCACAGCTGCCATCCATCAGCCGCCTGTAAATTCTCGATGCAAAGTAAGGCATCGACAGCATGAGATGATCGAGCCAGAAACGGCAGCACAAACAGAGTGGGGAGAAATGCTCTGAGTCAGAGATACGGCTGAGCTGCCCAGATC
>NW_011136366.1:0-461 GCF_000146605.3 Meleagris gallopavo
ACGTCACACAACCGAAGTGATGTCATGCCCCCAAAATGAAGTCACACACCCCATGTGACGTCACTACACCCAAGCGACATCACGCAACACAAAAAGACCATCACACCCCCCTAAAATCGACGTCACACCAACCCCTACTCGTACGACCGTACCAACCAACCAACCAACCAACTACGTACGTACGTACGTACCGTAACCTAAACCCCTAAAACCGTAACCGTAACCGTAACCGAACCAACCCAACCCCTACCTACGTACGTACCGTACCGACCCAACCCCGACCGTACCGTACCGTACCGACCGACCGAACCCGTAAACGTAACGTACGTACGTACCACCTAACCTAACCCTAAACCGTAACGTACGTACGTACCTAACCAACCAAACCCCAGTAACGTAACGTACCGTACGACCGAACCGACGACGACGACGACGAGAAAAAAAAAAAAAAAAAAAAAAAA
>NW_011136367.1:0-637 GCF_000146605.3 Meleagris gallopavo
GTATTCAAGACATACTTGCACAGGGAACGTCTGAGGGTAGGAAAAGGCTGGCTCGGCTGAGGCGAAGATAGAGGAAAGTGAGGCAGGGGAAGCCTGACAGATTGAGAGTGATGAAGTGTCTGAATAAAGAAAGGAGCAGAAGGAATAGACATTACTGGAATCTATCAGACGCCAATATTCATTTGAAAAACATACTGGACACGTAGAGTAAAAAGCAACACAGGATCAACCTGCAACTATTTATTCCACTGTCTCAGTGATGGTAGCTATTATACAAACTCTATGTATTTCTAATAAAAAAACACAAATTCCTCCTCCAGTGTGTAATCAAATTAAGTTCATTTATGAATTTAGGTAGAAAAAAGACTTCTGCTGGTCTCGGTAACACAGCTACAAAAGCACTGTACAGGATATTCGCAGATATGGCGTAAGCCAAAGTTTGGAACAGAACACTTCCTTTGTTGATTCTGCTTTTGTTGATGTACATTACCATAGCTTTGATTATGGCAGTAAGGTTTCCTGGGCCATTTGTCAGAGTGCAGAGCGTCCAGCTCCTTCGAAGCGTCCGTCCGCTCACACGTACAACCAGCCTGGCTGAGTAAACTACGCTGAGCTGAAATAGAACAGAAATCAGAAG
>NW_011136368.1:0-825 GCF_000146605.3 Meleagris gallopavo
CAAAACTGAAGACGCTTTCCGAGCATTTGAAGCTATGAAGCACATGGTTTCATACCAGAACCTTGCCGAGGTCTGGTTCCTAACTTGTGTTACCCAATGCTTTTTCGTCCTTGCATTCCAACTGATTCTTATTCATCCAAATGCTGCTGCTTAGCTTGCCAAAGGAAGGCAGAGGAGATTGTGAATGATTGTATTTTAGGTTGCCAGAAGAACAGAAAGAACACAAAGCCTATCTTCTTGAAAGAAAGCACTACCGAATGAAGATGGTTGATGAATGCTCCTCAGGTCTGTCAGTAGCTGACAAAATTAAATCTTCCTGAAACATCTTGTCTGGGAGATGCAGTGGTATCACTTAGTGTTTCAAAGTGAAACCATTTGCAGCCTTTGCTTTAAGGCAAGTGAAAACTGACTTGTTCCCCCAGACAAATAAATTGCCTAACTCCAGTGGGTTGATATATTCTGGGAAACTTCTTTAGCACACCAGAACATGAAATGCTTTGACTTCTGCAAATGACAACACTGATGTAAACAAATAGCTTTTTCCCACTATCTTCTTAGTGTTGATAGTTTCCAAGCAGAATTACTGCTTGTGTGAATTGTCCTCTACATTACTTTTAACAGAGGCTTTTTTCCCCCAGAGGGAAGAGGGGAAAAAAAAAAAAAAGAACAAGGAACAAAAACAACCAACTTACTGTCTTTCTGTAATGAAAGCCCTGTGAACTGTTCTACCAGAGTCCAGAACGTAGCCTCTTGCTCTGAGGAAGATTTGCAATCATGACTTGCATTTCAATTATTTCAGCTGCCAGTGCCTATTGGAACTGCAAC
>NW_011136369.1:0-607 GCF_000146605.3 Meleagris gallopavo
AGAGAGAGTTCCCGATACCGATTCAAACCTGAAAAGCTTGGAACGGCCAGGAAAGCACCCTCCAGCACCCACTGCCAGGCAGTAAGAGACCGCCCCACCCGGAAGGGCCAGATCCCATGACTTCTGTAACGTATAGGGATAGGTGCCTGGAATTGGAGCATTAACACTTTAAATCCCAGTATACTACATGATGTATTGATGCGGAATACTGAGAACCAAACCGAAACAAAAAAAAAATATATAAAACCATGACACTTTCTAAGAGAGGTGCTCCAGCCCTCTGATCATCTTCGTGGCCCTTCTCTGGACCTGCTCCAAAAGCTCCACATCATTCCTGTGCTGGAGCCCCAGGCCTGGACGCAGTGCTGCACATGCGGCCGCACACCAGAGCCGAGTCGAGGGGGACAATCACCTCCCTCTCCCTGCTGGTCGCTCCTCTTTGAATGCAGCCCAGGATACAGTTGGCCTTCTGGGCTGCAAGTGCACACTACTGGCTTATGTCCAGCTCTTTGTCCACCAGGATCCCCGAGTCCTCCGCAGGGCTGCTCCCAAGGGCTTCTACGCCCACTTTGTACAAGCATCTGGGTTTCGCCTTCATCAGGGACAT
>NW_011136370.1:0-708 GCF_000146605.3 Meleagris gallopavo
ATTGTTAGTATGCTGGCCTTGCATTGCTGTTAAATTTTCGTTCTTTCTTTCCATTGTTAAGCACTGGTGAGCTTTGTTCTCTCTTTACTTTGCTAGGATTCTTTGCTTTGCCATGCTAGTGTATTGAATCCATTGGCTTTCCTCTTGTATTTCTCATCCTCGCTTGGCTTTGCTTCGTTTTCATTCCTTGTTTTGTTTTGTCTTTTTTTATTTTATTTTTCTGTAGTGAGGCTTTTTGTTTGCTTTGCATTGTCTTTGTTTCCTATTTGTGTATTCTTTGTCTTTCCAGCTGCTTTCTTTGCGTGATCTTGTTCCTTGCTGCAAGCATTCCTTTCCTGTTCAGAGTATGTTTCTTGGCTTTGCTTTCAGTTGCTCCTTTGCTTTCCATTCTTTGCCTTGCCTTGCTTTGCCTCCCTTGTCTCCTTGCCCATGTCATTCCTCTGACCTTGCCTTCAATTACCTGATGCTGTCTCTGTGCCTTGACTGTTGTGTTGTTTCCTTTCCAGGCTTCTGGAAGTGCAGGCAGCTCTCGGCTTTTTGTGCAGTGCTTGCTGCGTTTACAGCTCCTTCTCGGTTTCCCAGGGGGGTCCCCGCCTCGTGGGCATCCTTGCCTCTTGCCTTGTGCTGGCCTGGAGGCTTTTTCCCTGCTGGCTGGGCGATCCATGCCGTAACTACCCTTCCCTCCTCGTTGGCATGACTGCCAGTGCT
>NW_011136371.1:0-556 GCF_000146605.3 Meleagris gallopavo
GCGAAGTCGCGACACAAAGGCTGTGCAGGGCGAATTTGGGCTGCCCAACATCTCTCCCTCCATCCAAGTGCAGATGTCTTCCTGTGAGCAAATCACCTGTGCTCCCCTCCCACCCAGCTCAGCCTCCGCCTTCTGAGCCCTAGGGACAAGCCACGAGCTGCTCCTCTGCAGCCACAGCTCTGCACAGCAGAGTTCATCTCTCCGGACATGGACTCATGTTGCTGAGAGATCCAGGAGGCTGAGAGTTCCACTCTGTGACTGTGCTGTGTGGGAGGTGTGTGGGCAGCTGGGGAAGGCTTCCTGGGTGCTTCTGGCATCACCAGTGCAGAAGGGGGATATTTGGCTCCAGTTCTGCCACTGATCCTCTCCTAGGCAAGTTTCCTTAGGACCGTGCTGCCCATGCCTCCAGTGCCCTGCTCAAGCTCTGTGCAGCGCGGTTGTTTCAGACATAGGAATGACTTTGCTGTCCAGGAGACATCAGCTCGAGGTTACCTCTGTGGGGCTGCCCTGCAATGCTGCCACAAGCCCCGAGATGGGCACAACTCCTTGTGCCTTT
>NW_011136372.1:0-618 GCF_000146605.3 Meleagris gallopavo
TGATCCTCACGACACAGCAGGAGAGCTGTGTGCTGTAGGTGTGTGTAACCTGTCCTCTATGTGGAAAATAACCAAGTGCATCCAGCCATCTCCAGTCTTGTTAAGTCACTGTTACATCTACTACAGCATATCTATGCTCATCAAAAATGCATTCCTGCTTCCCCTTAGGAGTGTATATTGTAGCTGTATCTATCTGTTGGAGGTTGGTGGAGTCTGCATGATAGCAACTAGGGACACTAACTGTGATAAGATTCACAGAATCACAGAATCACAGAATTGTAGGGGTTGGAAGGGACCTCTAGAGATCATCGAGACCAACCCCCCTGCCAAAGCAGGTTCCCTACACCAGGTCGCACAGGTAGGCGTCCAGGCGAGACTTGAATATCTCCAGAGAAGGAGACTCCACAACCTCCCTGGGCAGCCTGTTCCAGTGCTCCGTCACCTCACCGTGAAGAAGTTCTTAGGCACATTCGTGCGAAACTTCCTATGCTGCAGCTGATGGCCATTTCCCCTCGTCCTGTCTCCACGTACCACTGAAAAGAGACTGGCCTCACCGCTATGGCCGCCACACCTCAGATACTTATCAACCTGAATCAGGTCCCCTCTCAGTCTTCTTTT
>NW_011136373.1:0-551 GCF_000146605.3 Meleagris gallopavo
ACGTGGAGATATGGGAAAAGGAAGACGAGGATCTGGACAACGCAGTGAGAGCCAGGCTGAAAGAAAGAAGGGAAAGAAAGAGAAAAAGTAAAAAAGATAAAAAAGAAAGGAAAAGACAAGAAAGGAAAGAAAGGGAGGAAGAAGGAGAGAAAGAAGGAAAAGACAGGAGAAAAGGAAGAAAGGAGAATCTCCATCCCCTGTTGGACACAGAGGGGAACGCGGTGAGCCAGGATCAGGGTCAGGCTGAGGTACTCAGTGCCTTCTTTGCCTCAGTGTTTCCTAGTAAGGCCGGTTGCTCCCTGGGCACGCAGCCCCTTGTGCTGGTAGGTAGGATGGGGAGCAGAATAGGCGTAACCCACGGTGAGATGGCTTTGGACCTGCTCCGAAAACTGGACCCACAAGTCCATGGGGCCGGATGGATTGCACCCTGGGGTGCTGAGGGAGCTGGGGATGTGGCTGCAAAGCCGCTCTCCATCATCCTTCAGCAGTCCTGGCTAATTGGGGATGTGTCCCTGAGTGTGTCTAAAACCGTCTGGACGTGGTGCTCGGGG
>NW_011136374.1:0-716 GCF_000146605.3 Meleagris gallopavo
CTTGGTGGCCTTCTATGATGCTGTCACATGCTGGGTGGATGGGGGAAGAGCGGTAGATGTAATCTACCTTGATTTTAGAAAGGCATTTGATACGACATCCTTATAACCAAGCTGAGGAAGTGTGGGATAGATGAGTGGACAGTGAGGTGGGTTGAGAACTGGCTGACTGGCAGAGTGCAGAGGGTCGTCGTTGGTGGTGCAGAGTCTGGCTGGAGACCTGTAACCAGTGGTGTCCCCCAGGGGTCTGTGCTGGGTCCGGTCTTGTTCAACATCTTCATCAATGACCTTGATGAGGGGATAGTGGCCACCCTCAGCAAGTTTGCTGATGATACGAAGTTGGGAGGATTGGCTGACACGCCTGAAGGCTGTGCTGCCATTTAGCGAGACCTGGAAAGGCTGGAGAGTTGGGCAGTAAGAAACCGGATGAGGTTCAACAAAAGCAAGTGTAGGGTCTTACACCTAGGGAGGAATAATTGCATGCACCAATACAGGCTGGGGGATGAGCTGCTGGAGAGGAGCTCTGCAGAGAGGGACCTGGGCGTCCTGGTGGACGACAGGTTGGCCATGAGCCAGCAGTGTGCCCTTGTGGCCAAAAAGGCCAATGGCATTCTGGGGTGCATTAAGAAGAGCGTGTCCAGCAGGTCGAGGGAGGTGATCCTCCCCCTCTACTCTGCCCTGGTAAGGCCTCATCTGGAGTACTGTGTCCAGTTCTGGGC
>NW_011136375.1:0-639 GCF_000146605.3 Meleagris gallopavo
GTCCCTCCACGACCGCTTCAGAAAAAGGCTGATAACCCCCTTCGCTCCCTCAGAGAACACGGGAAGGCAGCACGAGAGGGGCAGAGCAGACACAGCTACTGTAAACCAGCTTAGGAGCCCACAGAAAGGCACAGATCAGAACCCTGCAAGAAAGAAAGAATCACTCACCTCTTTCCAAGAGCCAGAGCTCACCCAGCAATCCACAGGAGGCATCTCCAGGAGGAAACCTGGCCTCTGGGGCTGCCAGCCCTTAAATGAGGGGAGGGAGGGGCGGAGCCAGGCTCAGCCCCATCTGGTCCCACACGTGCACCGCTTCCACCTGTGCTTGCAGGGCTGCACCCCTCACCAGCTGCTCCATCACTGCTTCGGGCTGCCATCTCAGAGTTCCCCTAAAAGCATGAAGGAGAAAAAAGAAAAAAAAGGAACGAGCGGCAGCCAATGGGGCCTGCCTGTCTGGTTAAGGGCGAGGGGGTTTCATCAACGGACCAGCTGGGATGGCCCACATACTTGGATTCCAGTCTGTCCTCAGTGGCAATCGGTGACATTTCTAACAAACAGGGGAGCACAGGTTTCAGTACCGAAATCTCAGCAAGATGCTGAGAAGCTGCGTGTGCAGCAAAAGGGCTGAGATTACCGGTG
>NW_011136376.1:0-580 GCF_000146605.3 Meleagris gallopavo
GATTCTACGTTTTTCACCAGAAATAGCTATTTTCTCCTCAAAAATTACAGTTTCTCCAGAAATACCAGATTTCTTCCCTTAAATATGACACTTTTCCAAGAAATAGTAGATTTTTCCCCAAAAATAAGATATTTTCTCCAAGAAATGC
Organism: Meleagris gallopavo; assembly: GCF_000146605.3. NCBI lineage: Eukaryota > Metazoa > Chordata > Aves > Galliformes > Phasianidae > Meleagris > Meleagris gallopavo. Next base: position 149 of record NW_011136376.1, read on the forward strand.
CAGTTTTATCGCGTAAATACGTCATTTTATTCCGCAAATACCCGCTTTCTCCCAAAAATATGCCATTTTCTGCCAGGAACTGCAGCTTCCTCCCACAAATACCATTTTTTCTACAAGAAATATGACGTTTTCTCCCAGAAATACCCGATTTTGCCCCCAAAACATGATGTTTTCTCCGAGAAATAGTAGTTTTCTCCCAAAATATGATATTTTGGTCCAGAAATACCAGTTTTATCACCTAAGACACAACGTTTTCGACCAGAAACTCCGATTTCCTCCTAAAAAATGACATTTTCACCCAGAAATACCAGTTTTCTTCCCCAAAACATGTCATTTTCTCTCAGAAATACGCGTTTTCTCCCAAAATATGATATTTTGCACCAGAAATTCCAGTTTTATCACCGAAGACTCTACGTTTTCTACCAGAAATAC
>NW_011136377.1:0-566 GCF_000146605.3 Meleagris gallopavo
AGCAGCAAAACTAGCAGAAACAGGGACCATAAAAACAGATGGCAGAAAACAGACAAAGGAAATTGGAAGCCTCTCAGTGAATGACAGTTCCAGTGGAAAGGTGCAGAAGACCAGCATGGAGTTAACAGAAAGAGGCGGGGTCACACAATGTGGCACCTCACTGCCTTTGCACTTGGTAGCCTTCAACTCTTTTCCCCTCTCCGTAGAGAGAAGGAAAAAGCAAAGCAAACCTCTGCAACTTCAGCGTGCTTGATAAGGGCAGCACCTACCCTACAGGGCGGGTACCACAGCACCTGCTTACCTCTTAGCTTGGAGCTCCGTGCTGCAGCAGGCCCAGGCTGTGCTGCTGGAGCCGGCACGCTGTCCCCGCTCTGACCCCTCGCTCTTTTGTTGGCAGGCAACTGCGCTGCTGTTTGCTGCTCTTCTTCCAAGCCCTTGCGTTTACCTCCAGCCAGGGACTTGGAGACAGAGCGGGGGCACACTGCAGGGGAAGGTCTTCCCCCTGAGCTGGGACCTGCTGCTGTAGGAAGCCCTCCAGCCTGGAGACGAGCTCTCTCAGAAAGGAC
>NW_011136378.1:0-687 GCF_000146605.3 Meleagris gallopavo
ATCAAAAAATATTTGACTCCGTAATGCTGGCATTCGGGATGTGGGGAGAAAAAAGAGCAAAAAGAGGATACGGGTAAGAAAGAAAAGCAGAAGAGGAGTACAGATGCAGGAGTGAGGGAGGATACAAGGGAGAAAGAACAGCAGAAGAGCAGAAGAGGAGTGGCTAACACTGAGGGAGAGGAGCTGAAGTGTAGCTGAAGAGAAGAGCAGAAAAGGGAAGCACAGAAGAGGGAAGAGCAGAAAAGACAACGCTGTCTGTTCTGTCCTCGCTAGCAATGCCCCGAGATACAGCCAAAGCCAGGAGAAAAAAGTCCACGATACAAAGTCAGTGACGTGCTTCGAGGCACACAGGACCAGCTCACAGCAACGATCGGCATACGCTGCACGGGCACTGACTCATTCCTGCACTGCTCTCAGCTGCATCAGGGCTGTCCCACAGAAATCACTCCTTTTCATTGCTTGCCATAGGTCTAACTGGCCGACCACGGCTGCTCCCACTTTCAAGAACTGGTAATTGATGCTGGCAGTTTCAGTTCTTAGCCATGGGCTGCTTAAACACGATTTTGGGCGGTGACGACTGGCAATCACTTGGACGGGATATCCTTACTGGACATGGAGGGGAAACCATCCCTGGGGTGAGAACGCACTGCAGCGATGGCAAATCCCCCCCTGGACGGGCAGACCCTT
>NW_011136379.1:0-839 GCF_000146605.3 Meleagris gallopavo
TCATCTGGAGTGTTCACGGTCACGGATCTGAGGATCGTGGGTGAACTGTGGGTTTGTATTTCAAATCAGCACACGGAAGGTAACTGTAAATCCCGGGGATTAAGACCCCAAGCAACACGCAATGAGAACAGTCCCGGGAAGAACAGACAGAAAGCCTCGTTAGAAAGACAGTGCACCTAAACCAGATGCCTGTTGTGTGCCTGTACCTCTCATGGGTGTCATGTCATGGTCTGTAGCTCCCTCCTGCCTTTCTGCAAGGCTGCGCTTCAGAGGAAGGCCACTGGCATCAGCTTCTGAACAGAAAGGAAACAAGAAAGACATGAAGAGCATCTCTTTGGAGGAAGACTTGAGCACAATCAGACACAAATTTCTGGTCTTCAAGCATAGTTTCTTCCAGTGCCTTTCTGCTGATTCAACACTGTCCCATTTCTGCAGTCAGCACAGATCTGCAGCATCCTTTCCTCTCTCCTCCATCACACGCCGCCCTGCATGCAGCCCCATTTAGAGGCAGGTACCCACACCACAGCTCACAAGAGCTTCTTACCAGTGCAGGCTTTCCGTTTCCCCCCTTGCCCAGCACCATTCCACGGACGCGCAGGCTCCGTCCCTACAACAAAATACAATTTGCTGATTTAGCAGAAACCAGTAGCCTGTAGAAGGATTGTCCTGTCAGCCCAAATCCACCCCAAAACAACAAAAAAATTCTCATTCTTGCTCAGATGGCAGCAGAAGAACTCCAGCCTGCCTGACAGCTCTACATTCGGCAGAGCAGGGGTGCATCACCAAACAAAACGCTCTCAAGGTGCAAAAGTTGAGACTACGTTTTTGGCTCTAAAAGG
>NW_011136380.1:0-707 GCF_000146605.3 Meleagris gallopavo
TGGAGAAAGCAGGTAGTCCTGGGAGAAAATGTCGTATTCTGGGGGAGAAAGCAGGCATTTCTGGGAGAAAATGTCATATGCTGTGTGAGAAAAGTGGTATTTTTGGGAGAAAATGTCATATTTTTCGGGGAGAAACCTGGCATTTCTGGCAGGAAATGTCATCTTTTTCTTGAGAAAAGAGGCATTTCTGCCTACGTGGGGGGAGAAATCTGGCATTTCTGGCAGGAAAGATCGTATTTTGGGTGAGAAAACTGGTAATTCTGGGAGAAAATGTCCTACTTTGGGCTAGAAAAGTGTTATTCTGGCAGGAAAATGTCCTAATTCTGGGAGAAAGCTAGTGTTTCTGGGGGAAATTTTCAAATTTCTGTCAGGAAAACTGTCATATCGGAGAGGAAATGTCCTATTTGGGGGGAGTAAACTGGTATTCCTGCAAGAAAATTCGATATTTTTTGGACAACCCTGGGATTTGTGGGAGAAAAAGTCACACTTTGGGTGAGTAAACTGTTATTTCAGGCTCGAAATGTCATATTTTGGGGTGAGGAAACTGGTAATTCTGGCCCCAACTGTCATATTTTCTGGAGAAAGTGGTATTTCTGGGCGAAAATGTCCCGTTTTTGGAGAAAGCAGGTAGTCCTGGGAGAAAATGTCGTATTCTGGGGAGAAAGCAGGCATTTCTGGGAGAAAATGTCATATGCTGTGTGAGAAAA
>NW_011136381.1:0-765 GCF_000146605.3 Meleagris gallopavo
CGTACCACTGAAAAGAGACTGGCCTCACCACTATGGCCGCCACACCTCAGATATTTATAAACCTGGATCAGGTCCCCTCTCAGTCGTCTTTTCTCAAGGCTAAATAGACCCAGGTCACTTAGCCTTTCTTCATAGGGGAGATGCTCTAGGCCCTTCACCATCTTTGTGGCCCTCCACCATCTTTGTGACCCTCCACTGGACTCTTTCCAAGAGATCCCTGTCTTTTTTGTACTGGGGAGCCCAGGACTGGACACAGTACTCCAGATGAGGCCTTCCCAGGGCAGAGTAGAGGGGGAGGATCACCTCCCTCGACCTGCTGGACACGCTCTTCTTAACGCACCCCAGAATGCCATTGGCCTTTTTTGGCCACGAGGGCACACTGCTGGCTCATGGCCAACCTGTCGTCCACCAAGATGCCCAGGTCCCTCTCTGCAGAGCTCCTCTCCAGCAGCTCATCCCCCAGCCTGTATTGGTGCATGCAATTATTCCTCCCTAGGTGTAAGACCCTACACTTGCTTTTGCTGAACCTCATCCGGTTTCTTACTGCCCAGCTCTCCAGCCTGTCCAGGTCTCGCTGAATGGCAGCACAGCCTTCAGGCGTGTCAGCCAATCCTCCCAACTTCATATCATCAGCAAACTTGCTGAGGGTGGCCACTATCCCCTCATCAAGGTCACTGATGAAGATGTTGAACAAGACCAGACCCAGCACAGACCCCTGGGGGACACCACTGGTCACAGGTCTCCAGCCAGACTCTGCACCACCAA
>NW_011136382.1:0-537 GCF_000146605.3 Meleagris gallopavo
AGGTGATGAAGAAGAGCCGTCAGGAGCCAGCAGCACAAAGGCAGCGTGTTTCTGCGAAGGCCACAGCGTAAGCACACGTGAACTTGGAAGGACTCCTTTGTGTGTCTGCAGGAACTGGTTTTGAGTGGAGAATTTTCTGGAGTTGTTTCCAGTTGTTGCTCGGAGGAGCTGAGGCTTTTCTCCTCGTGTCTTTGCAGGAGAGCAGAGCGGAGGGAACGTCTGTGGTGAGATGCTCGGGTGAAATTGCCTTCCCCACCCCAGCAGCCTGTTTGTGTCCATGTGATGCCCGGTGGAGAGAAGCCTGGTGTTCTGTGAGTAAGCCTGGCAGACGGAATAATGGTTCTGGCCTTTTGGGCAAGTGTGTGAGGAGAGGTCTTTGGACAGGCTGTCCTTTTGTTGGTTGTTTTTTTTTGTCAGGGAAATGCCATTTCAGTTGTTAGTTGCGATGGTTGTTGGTGGTTGTTTGCAAAATATTGGTCATGTAGACAAGCAGTGCTCTCGCACCAAAGAAGTGAGAAATGTCCTGTGCATGCAGTC
>NW_011136383.1:0-1149 GCF_000146605.3 Meleagris gallopavo
CCCTGCCCCCAGCCGGGGGGGGGAAGGGGATAATAGAGTTTATTTGGACTGTGTGGATTAGATGGCCTGGCACATCAGAATCACGGAAATATAAGGCCCTGGTGGATACTGGTGCACAGTGCACTCTAATGCCCTCGAGTCACCAAGGGACAAAATCAATTTATATTCATGGGGTGACTGGAGGTTCCCAAGAGCTGACTATGTTGGAGGCTGAAATCAGCCTCACTGGTAAAGACTGGCAAAAACATCCTATTGTGACGGGCCCAGGGGCTCTATGTATACTTGGTATTGATTACCTCAGAAGGGGATATTTTAAGGATCCCAAAGGGTATCGATGGGCCCATGAGACCTCAGGCCATCAAGGAAGAGATGCGACATATAAGTGGGCTAGAGACCGAGGGGTGGATTTAACTATGGATGCTATTGCGCAAATCATTCATGACTGTGACACGTGCGCCACAATTAAACAAGCCAAGAGAATGAAACCTCTCTGGGAGGAAGGGCGATGGCAAAAGTACAAATACGGGGAGGCATGGCAGGTTTATTATATCACCTTGCCACGATCTCGCAATGTTAAGTGTTATGTGCTCACCATGGCGGAGGCAACCACTAGGTGGCTTGAAACCTATCCCCTATCATGCCCCTAATCCCCTATCATGCACCAGCCTCTGGTAAGATTGAACGATACAATGGGTTGTTAAAAACCATGTTAAAAGCAATGGGTGGCAGAACATTTAAGCACTGGGAGAAGTATTTGGCAGAAGCCACCTGGTTGGTCAACACCAGAGGATCCGTCAGTCGAGATGGTCCTACCCAATCCAGCTCCCTACATATTGTAGAGGGAGATAAGGTCCCTGTAATACATGTAAAGAACATGTTGAAAAAAGCAGTTTGGGTCTTTCCAGCCTCTGAGAAGGGCAAACCTCTTCGCGGAACTGTTTTTGCCCAGGGACCTGGGTCCACTTGGTGGGTGATGCAGGAAAACGGGGATGTTCTATGTGTACCACAAGGGAACTTGATGTTGAGGGAGTGCGGTCAGTAATTCCTTGTGCGTGTGTTTATATTTTGTTTGTATATATTAAGCATGACGTAGTAATGTGGAATAAGGGGTGGAATGTCATGGTTTCATGATTTTTCATTATCAGTATT
>NW_011136384.1:0-538 GCF_000146605.3 Meleagris gallopavo
GGGCAGCTCCAGCACTGCCCATCTCCTCACCAAGGCGCGTCCCCTCTCACCTAGCAGTAACAAATCGCACTGCATGGCGCTGACTTCCCTTATGCTAACAGTACAGAACACTGCTCAGAGCTTTGTGCCACACAGCAGCACATGGGTTGGACTATAGCTTTAGAATCACAGAATCACGAGGTTGGAAATGACCTGCAAGATCATCTAGTCCTCCCACTGCCATTGCTACCACAAGCATTAAACCATATCTCACAGATCCTCACCCTCATTCTCCTCATCCACACGCCTCTTGAGCACTGCTAGGGACAACAACTCCACCACCTCTCAGGGCAGCCATTCCAGTGCCTGACCACCCTCTGAGAGAAAAAGCTTTTCCTTGTGTCTAACCTAAACCTCCTCTGGTACAACTCGTAGCCATTTCCTCAGGCCCTGTTTGTTGCCCGGAAGAAAAGGCTAAGCCTCTCCTCATCACAGCCTCCCTTCAGGCAGTTGTAGAGTGCAATGAGGTCTCCCCTGAGCCTCCACTTTCCCAGAATGA
>NW_011136385.1:0-1145 GCF_000146605.3 Meleagris gallopavo
ATGTTACTGGAGGCATACGGTCGTGAGGTGCAGGTCCGTCCTATGTTCCATCAGTCCCATGCAGACCATCACCGGGTGTTACACATGATCTAACAGTAACACTGGAACGTTTTGATGACATTTCATTCCTTCCGGTGATCCTGAAGGCTCAAAGACTCACGGGGAGAAATACAGATGTTTCAGAGGTACCAAGAGGGGAAGGTCTGCCCTCCAGGGCAAAATACAGGCCGTGTTTCTATCCTGGGTCAACACTTCCGCTTGTACAGGGGCACGTCCTGGCTGCCTGTACTACACTTTCTGGCCAGATGTTTGCGGCTGCATAATAATATCAGGCACCAAAGGAGGTGTCCTGATCTGCCATAGGGACGTGATGGGAGTCCCTTTAGCAATGAAAATCGGTGTGTTGACCACAACATCAGTAGGCCATGTACCTATTACTGGAGGGACTACTGAGCCTCCCACCTCCAACAATCTCCCCCAAGGTGCAAGTAGGCCACACCACTTGGGTCCTACCTGCACCTTCCATGGCCATTTTATTCTATGGGTGCCAGGATTTAAATTCTCAGGGGCAGGGAGCAGAAGATTATTTTCATTACTAATCAGGGGTCTTACCTGATGATAGTGCCCGTAATTTGGATCCTAAGCGGGGTAGCCCACGTTGTCTGTAACATTCTCAGGGCACTGGGTCTACCATCTCGGGGTCTTTCATTCAGGTCTCGCAAGGTTTCATACAGTCTCTTTGTCCACCCCTGCAGAGACTGGGAGTCTGTCTTCAGGGCAGCCTTAAGAATACCATTATAACGTTCCATGAGGCCTGCCCCCGTTGGATTATATGGCAGGTGGAATCGCCATTCGATGTTATTTTCTTCTGCCCAGCGTTGTATCAGCGCACCAGTAAAATGAGTTCCTTGGTCGCTCTCGATGACTTGAGGTGTCCCGTAGGCAGACATAAGTTTTGTAAGTGCCTTAATGGTATATGCCTGGTTTGCTTTCGGTACTGGATAAGCCTGCAGTAGCCCACTTGCAGTGTCAACACAGGTCAGGGCATATCTCGCCCCCTCAGACCGAGGAAGGGGCCCGATGTAATCGACCTGCCATCGCTGGAGAGGATTATGTCCTCTAGCAAGATGGGCTGTTGTTTCGGC
>NW_011136386.1:0-525 GCF_000146605.3 Meleagris gallopavo
CTTTGAATGCAGCCCAGGATACAGTTGGCCTTCTGGGCTGCAAGTGCACACTACTGGCTTATGTCCAGCTCTTTGTCCACCAGGATCCCCGAGTCCTCCGGCAGGGCTGCTCCCAAGGGCTTCTACGCCCAGTTGGTACAAGCATCTGGGTTTCCCCTTCATCAGGGACATCAACAGTGGGGTTGAGTGCACCCTAAGGACACCAAGCTGTGGGGTGCAGTGACACAGCAGAGGGACGGGATGCCATCCACAGAGACCTCAACAGGCTGAGCAGTGGCCACAAATCCAAGTGCAGGGTCAGTAGCTGGGATGAGGGAACACCCACCACCAAAACATGCTAGGGGATGAAAGGACTGAGCGTAGTCCTGCTCCATAAAGGCCTGGGTGTACTGGTGGGTGGGAGCTGGACACAAGCCAGCAGTGGGCCCTTCCAGCCCAGAAAGCCAACCGTATCCTGGGCTGCATCCAAAGATGCGCAGTCAGCGGGCCAAGGGAGGAGATCCCCATCCCTCTGCTCTGCGCTGG
>NW_011136387.1:0-443 GCF_000146605.3 Meleagris gallopavo
AATACCAGTTATCTCGCAAAAATACGCCATTTTCTCCCAGAAATTCCACGTTTCTCCCCAAAAGTACGCCATTTTCTGCCAGGAACTGCACTTTTCTCCCACAAATCCCATATTTCAACCAGAAACATGGCGTTTCTCCACGAAATTGCAGTTGTCTCTCAGAAATATATTTTCTCCCAGAATACCAGCTTTTCTCCCCAAAATATGACATTTTCTCCCCGAAGTTGCAGTATTCTCCCCAGAAATATGATATTTTCTACCAGAAATCCCTGCTTTCTCCCAGAAATACGAGAGTTTCTACGACAAATCTCAGGTTTCTCCCTGAAAATACGGCATTTTCTGCAAAAAATGGCACTTTTCTCCCAGAAAAATGTCGCTATCTCCCAGAAATACCCATTTTCTCCACAAAAATAAAACATTTCCTCCCAGAAATACCAGTTTTC
>NW_011136388.1:0-1037 GCF_000146605.3 Meleagris gallopavo
GAAGGAATGAAATGTCATCAAAACGTTCCAGTGTTACTGTCAGATCATGTGTAACACCCGGCGATGATCTGCATGGACTGACGGAACATTGGACGGATCTGCACCTCATGACCGTATGCCTCCGGTAACATCATCGAGCGCTGGCCCATAGAAGGATGTCAACTTTCACCCATCGTCACTCATCTTGAATTTACCAACGTGTGGCAATGAAAATTGTATAAGCGTCACGGTGTATCGGATCTCTGTATTAGGGAAAGCTCACCTTTTAGTCAACCTAATCATTGGTCACGCCGTGAAGGGTGGAATGTATGGGGCTGCTGAATCACGGCCTGCACTTTGATTGATCACCTGAGGCGAGCAATGAGTCAGCCACGGGAGCACAGGTGAAGGCAATTCAGCTGTGCTGCAGGAAGGGGTGGAGCCTGGCTCCACCTCTCCTAGACCCATTTAAGAGCTGACTGCCAGTGGGGAAGGATCTCTCTCTGGAGATCCGCTCCATCAGGAGTTCGTCTGGCGAGCCCAGGACAGGGTGAGTGACTTTCTCTTATTTCTCCAATATAAATGCTATTAGCCGAGCTCCTGGATATGGATCTATACCATCTGTATATCCATTGATTAAACAATTGGCGAGCCAGGCAATTGTTTGATGTAAATCCACTTTACATCGTGTCTCTTTTATGGGGTTTCTATAAATGGGTCAAGGGGGAGAACACCATTCCCCTAGTTAAAATGATCCCCGGGCAGATCCCAGGGTTTCTGGGATCTCCTTCTTATCAACTGGCAACTATAATTGAGAAATGGGGTCCCCTGCGTCCTTGGGGGAGTATTTCCCCAGTACGCTTAACAGAATACTTTCAGGGACTGGACAAAGATGTCTTAACTACGAAGGAAAGGCAATTAGCTGCATCCACAGTGGCATGGCCACTGCTGAATGCTTGAAATCAAGCAGAGACAAGATCAGGTAATTTAGAAAATGAAAATCAGCTCCTAAAAGCTCGGAGTGTCAAATTGGAGCAAGAACTTAATGTATTGATGGG
>NW_011136389.1:0-890 GCF_000146605.3 Meleagris gallopavo
CATCCCCAGCTACTGACCCTGCACTTGGATTTGTGCCCACTGCTCAGCCTGTTGAGGTCTCTGTGGATGGCATCCCGTCCCTCTGCTGTGTCACTGCACCCCACAGCTTGGTGTCCTTAGGGTGCACTCAACCCCACTGTTGATGTCCCTGATGAAGGGGAAACCCGGATGCTTGTACAAAGTGGGCGTAGAAGCCCTTGGGAGCAGCCCTGCGGAGGACTCGGGGATCCTGGTGGACAAAGAGCTGGACATAAGCCAGTAGTGTGCACTTGCAGCCCAGAAGGCCAACTGTATCCTGGGCTGCATTCAAAGAGGAGCGACCAGCAGGGAGAGGGAGGTGATTGTCCCCCTCGACTCGGCTCTGGTGCGGCCCCATGTGCAGCACTGCGTCCAGGCCTGGGGCTCCAGCACGGGAATGATGTGGAGCTTTTGGAGCAGGTCCAGAGAAGGGCCACGAAGATGATCAGAGGGCTGGAGCACCTCTCTTAGAAAAGAATGTGAGGGAACTGGGATTGTTTGTGTGGGAAGAAGAGAAAGCTCTGGAGATAGCTCATGACAGCCTTCCAAGACTCAAAGGGAGCGCATAAGCAGGAGGGGGCAACGGCTGTTGAGGAGGGTGGATAGCGATAGGACAAGGGGAAATGGTTTTCAAGTGAGACAGGGGAGGTTTAGGTTGGTTATTAGGAGGCAGCTTTTCACGCACAGGGTGGTGACGCACTGGAATGTGTGCTTGAGAGTCACTTCCAGGATGATCTGCTCCATGATCCGTGACCAGCACAGAGGTGAGACTGACATGCTGGTAGTTCCCCGCGTCACACTTTGTATCCTTCCTAAGAGGTGTGCTGTCACCTTTTTTCTCCCTCACCAGGGACTTGACCTGACTGCCTCGA
>NW_011136390.1:0-781 GCF_000146605.3 Meleagris gallopavo
AGTGGGCTCTCACAAGGTAATCTCTCGAGAAAAGCACAGAGCTCAGTCTCCGTGTGCAACACGCTCACCAGAGCACCAGCTCTGCTCACCAGCTGTGGGACAAACGCCTCCAGCCCAGCAACGATTGTGAGTGCCTGCATCACTTCTGTGCTTCCATCATAAGCAAAGAGAGCGGTCACCTCTTAGATCCAAATTTTAGGAAGCCAACACCAGGGTCACCAGTGGGGTGAATGGGGTTAATTGAATGGGGGTTAATTGAAGTAAAGCAACAGCAAAGTGAAGATGACTCTCATGCAGCCCAATAAAAACGCAATATGGCCTCGCAGTGGTCAGTGGAGTCCCAGAGGAACTTGTAGGAACTGGAAGGAGTGCACAGCAGTATGGACCAGAAAAGTCCAGTATGGCTAAGTAACAACCAGTAAGGACCAGTATGGCCTCAGAGCGTCACTGGAGTCCTATAGGAGTCAGCAGAAACCAACAGGAAGGCACACCTGTGTCCCAGGGCCGGTGCTGGCCTCTGCCTCTGGCTTTGGGCCCCAGGCCTGGTGCCGGCCTCTCAGGCTGTAGGTGCGGCTTTGGGCCCCAGGCCTGGTGCCAGCCTCTCGGGCTGTGGCTGCACCTTCAGGCCCCAGGGCCGGCGTAGGGCTCCGTGGCTGTGCTTTAGGCCCGAAGCTGGTGCCGGCCTCTTGTGCCGTGGCTTTAGGCCCTGCAGCCGGTGTCAGCCTTTCCCGGGGACAGCGCCGGCTTCTCTGGCTTCGGCTTTAGGCCACAGCAGCGGTGC
>NW_011136391.1:0-568 GCF_000146605.3 Meleagris gallopavo
ATGTCCTACTTTGGGCTAGAAAAGTGTTATTTCTGGCAGGAAATGTCCTAATTCTGGGAGAAAGCTAGTGTTTCTGGGGGAAAATTTTCAAATTTTCTGTCAGGAAAACTGTCATATCGGAGAGGAAATGTCCTATTTGGGGGGAGTAAACTGGTATTCCTGCAAGAAAATTCGATATTTTTTGGACAACCCTGGGATTTGTGGGAGAAAAAGTCACACTTTGGGTGAGTAAACTGTTATTTCCGGCTCGAAATGTCATATTTTGGGGTGAGGAAACTGGTAATTCTGGCCCCAACTGTCATATTTTTCTGGAGAAAGTGGTATTTCTGGGCGAAAATGTCCCGTTTTTTGGAGAAAGCAGGTAGTCCTGGGAGAAAATGTCGTATTCTGGGGGAGAAAGCAGGCATTTCTGGGAGAAAATGTCATATGCTGTGTGAGAAAAGTGGTATTTTTGGGAGAAAATGTCATATTTTCGGGGAGAAACCTGGCATTTCTGGCAGGAAATGTCATCTTTTTCTTGAGAGAAGAGGCATTTCTGGGGAGGAAATGCCATACGTGGGGGGAGAAA
>NW_011136392.1:0-920 GCF_000146605.3 Meleagris gallopavo
TGCATCTGCCGCTTCCCGGCGCTCCTACTGCCTCGGGCCGGGAGGGAGGTGGCAGATGGAAAGTGTCGTGGCAGTCCCCAGCCCCACACGGACGCAGCCCCGAGGCGGTCCCCGTGCTGGGTCTCGCCCGCTCAGCGCCAGGATGGGCTGCAGCACCGCTCCTGTGCTGGCTGTGGACCCGTGTACCTTTGCTGTGGGTGTCTGTCGGTCCAGAGGCACGCCCCGCTGCGGGGCCGTCCTGGCTCCTCCTGTTCCGCCTCGTGCCGGCGGGTTGCTCCTTGTTGGCGCCAGCCATGCCGGAGCTCATCCTTCAGACGCGTCTGCTCTCTGCCAGATGCTCCTTCAGGATGCGGGGACCCACCGCCGTGAGCGCCTTCATACCCCTCCCGGGTGGCCGTGTCACAAACGTCGCCACGGCAACGCGGTGACAGCGTGCTCGGTGCTGGCCGTGGCCCATTATGATGCCGGCACCGGCAGCCTGCTGCCCGCCCCGCCTGGGAGTGCTGCCCCTCTCTGTTTTTCTCTCCCTTCTTTTCTTTCCTCTCAATGTTGCCTTACTCATTTTTCTTTAGGAGCTGTTGCCTCCATTGACCTGCAGGCAGTTGGTGCAGAAATCACAGCTGTTCCAAAGCGCTCTTTACGCGTAACGGTTACGACTGGTTGTTAGAAAGTTGCCCACTTTTGCCTGGAAGGAGCTGACTGCTTGTTAGAAAGCTGCATAAATTACCCAGCACTGTTCCTCTGTGTCACTCTGGTGACTCCGTCGCTCCCGCACCCTGCCGAGCAGGAGTGCCCTATTCCGTAGAACCACAGAGCGCTTAGAGTTAGAAGGGACCTCTGAGGGCCACCCAGCCCAACTCCCCTGCAGTGCACAGGGCCACCAACAGCTCCATCCCATTGCCCAGGGCCTGCTCCAGCCT
>NW_011136393.1:0-392 GCF_000146605.3 Meleagris gallopavo
TTTTTTTTTTTTGTTCCTTGTTGACTAGAGGTACTGAATCCAAACCTAAAAACCAATGTTCTGATCTTCATAGAAATCCAGATAAGCCTAAAGCCTGAGGGAACTGTCAGAATAACTGCATGTAAGACACAAGTACATGTTGCACTATTGCATAGATAGTAATAACAAAAGAAGGGAGAGTTTACATCCCCTTCACTGCCCAGGGAATGATGTCACAGGACACTCAAAGGTCGAGGACCGGAGGCACAAGCGTAAATATGAAAGCACAACATTTTTCATCGTTCCTAATGCATTAGCTATGGCCAAGATGACCAACAGGGAACTCATTATCTGAGTTGAATACATAAAATGATAAAAACAACTTTATCCTCCAGAGCAGTTTTTCATAAACA
>NW_011136394.1:0-829 GCF_000146605.3 Meleagris gallopavo
GAGGCAGTGGCACAGGTTGCCAGAGACATGGTGGATGTGCTGGCCCTTTCAAGGTGAGCCTGGCTCAGACTCTGAGCAACTTGATCTAGCTGTGGATGGTCAGCATGGGGGAGTCCGATCACATCGCAAACCTACCTGCATACAAGCAGCGCACCAACATGGGGTGCATGATGTTCATTACCTGCTGGACACATCTCACACCACTGACTGGAGGAGCCCAGGCAATCCTTCAACTCCATCAGGCTGCAAAATGAAATCAGAAGAGACGCAGAACATAAATTAAAACACAACAAGGATACACACAATGCCCTTAAAAAACACCCACCGCATGGATGCAATAAGCACATAGCCCTATTAATTACAGCCATCCAGCTTGAGATCCTCCAGAAAAGCAGAGCTCACAGCTCTGAAATCAAGCAGGAATCACTCACCCCATTCTAAGGGCTCACCCCACACCCCAAAGGAAGCAGTCTCCAGATTCACATGCTGCTCTTACACCTAGCAGCCCCTTCAGTGCACTTGCCATCCCCCAAAAGACAAGATCACAGCCCTGAAAAGAAAAAAAAGAAACCACTTACCCCATTCCAAGGACCAATACTCCCCACACTCTCAAGTGAAGGAAGCAGCTTCCAGCTCCAAAATACCTACCAGCCCTTAAGTACGCTCAGGGTTCCCTGCTAAAAAAAGAGAGAGAGCAGCTCCACAATGGAGGAAGAAAAAAAAAAAAAAAAATCACTCACTCCATCACCAAAGAACAAGGCATATTCCAAAGGAAGCACTCCCCAGGTTCAGATGCTGCCCCTACTCTTCCCAGCCCTTACATGGGATC
>NW_011136395.1:0-713 GCF_000146605.3 Meleagris gallopavo
GTACGTACACCCCCACCAACAGAGTCACCCTTACCCAGCCTGCCCCCTTCGATTCTCACCCCATAAAGCTCTCCACTGCTACATCACTCTCCCCCAAGTGAAGTTCAATACATTCTAGCTGCTCTCTCACATAAAGAGCAACTCCACACCCCGCCTAGCCAGCCGATCTTTCCTAAAAAGCACATAGCCCTCCATGACAACATTCCAGTCATGCGAGCTGTCCCACCACGTCTCCGTGATCGCAATGAGATCATGACCTCGCGACCGCACGCAGAACTCCAGCTCTTCCTGTTTATTCCCCATGCTACGCGCATTAGTATACAGGCACTTAAGGGAAGCAGCATCCCCCCACCCCTCTCCAAGCCTTTGAACTCCACTGTCTCCACCCATGAAGTTCTGTTTGGAGCCTCAACCTGCCCCCTCAGTCCCAGCGGTCCTCATTTTGTCCCCTTCCCCCTTCATACCTAGTTTAAATACCTGTCAATAAGTCCCGCCAGTTCCTCAGCTAGAACCCTGTTTCCCCATGGAGACAGGCTGCTTCCATTTGCAGCCATCATACCAGGTGCCGAGTAAATTGCCCCATGATCAAAAAAAACAAAACTCCTGCATTTGCACCAACTCCTAAGCCATTTGTTCAAGAGATGGGTTTTTAAGCTCATCCTATCGTTTCCTGCCACTGAAGGTACAGATGTAATAACCACCTGCACACCTGT
>NW_011136396.1:0-673 GCF_000146605.3 Meleagris gallopavo
AGCGCGAATGCCGCTTTCTACGCGTGAGAGCGAAGGAGTGCGATTCCGATGCCGACAAGTGCGAATTCAGCCTCCTGCACTACCTGCGAGTGGGGGGTTTTTTCTGCGCAGTCCTGAAAGGATCTCTCCCCACTTTCTGAAACGCTCTCCCTGAGAGCACTACAGCTGTCGCTCCTCGAACTTGCAAATGCCTTATTAGAGCTTGTTTTCCCTTCCACTCTTTTCCTGTCTGAATGCAGATGTGTAGCAGTGGAAATCCTGACTAGAATGAATTGTGGCTCGAAATAAAGGCAGGGACATAGTATTCAGAGGTAGGCGTAGTGCATTCTGCATGTAGCCAAGGCGAAGTGCAAACCGCTCCTTTCCGATGCGCGCACAGGAGCCGCTCACTCGTCGGAGAAAAGCAGCCGGCTGAGTGGTCCGTTCTCGGCAAGCGAGAAACACGAGACCGCTGCTGACGGCTGAAAGCGGAGTCCGGGAGAAACGCGATTTCTCGGCCAGCTACGGCAAAGTCTCCGGAGCGGTTCAGCGCGAATGCCGCTTTCTGCTCGTGAGAGCGAAAGAGTGCGATTCCGATGCCGACTTAAGTGCGAATTCAGCGTCCTGCACTACCTGCGTAGTGGGGGTTTTTTTCTCCGCAGTCCTGAAAGGATCTCTCCCCACTTTCTGAAAC
>NW_011136397.1:0-1154 GCF_000146605.3 Meleagris gallopavo
CAGTGCTTTGCCTTCCTCCAGAGAGGTGTTTGTTCCGACTGGCAGCCACAGACTCCTTCTGGGCTGGCGACCCTGCAGGTGCATGTGTGGTGGAGGCAGCAGCATGCCCAGTAGCTACCCTTTCCTCCTCCCGGGCACGGATGCCAAGATTTTGGCCTCCTGCACACTCGGTGGTCATCTGTGCTTTGCCATGACCTTGTATTTTTTTGCATTTTCATGTTGCTGCAATGGCTGCAGCTGCTGCATGGGTTGATGTTGGTTTCCTCGGTTTGTTTTCCATGTTCGTTTTTCTCCGTGGTTTCTGTCTTGGTTTCCTGCTCCTTCTGCATTGCAATGCATTGGGTTTTTCCAGGGTTGTTTATTTCCCTTTGTTTCTATTCTTGGAACTGCTTTTTCCTTTCCTGAGCGTATTCCCCTCTGTTTGTGAGGATTTCAAGTGATTTTGCTTTGCTCTCCTTGGGCTTTTTTTTACATACTCGTTCTTCCTTTTGCTGGTTTTCCTGGCTTTGGTTTGCTCTTTGTTTATTGTATCGGGGCCTTGCATTGCTGTTAAATTTTGGTTCTTTCTTTCCATTGTTAAGCACTGGTGAGCTTTGTTCTCTCTTTACTTTGCTAGGATTCTTTGCTTTGCCATGCTAGTGTCTTGAATTCATTGGCTTTCCTCTTGTATTTCTCATCCTCGCTTTGCTTTGCTTTGTTTTCATTCTTTGCTTTGCTTTGTCTTTTTATTTTGTTTTTTTTTCTGTAGTGAGTTTTTTTGTTTGCTTTGCATTGTCTTTGTTTCCTATTTGTGCGTTCTTTGTCTTTCCTGCTCCTTTCTTTGCGTGATCTCGTTCCTTGCTGCAAGCATTCCTTTCCTGTTCAGTGTATGTTTCTTGGCTTTGCTTTAGTTTTTCTTGTTTTTTTTATTGATTTTGTTAGTTCTCTTCTTACCTGTTCCTTTCTTTGCTTTCTTTTCCTTTTTCCCAAGAGTTTGACTTGCCTCTGAACCAAATGTTGAGCCCTTTGGACTTAACAGTATCCCATTTGTGAAGCTCCTTATCCTGATCCTTCGGAAGTAACGCTTAACGTTTGATCGTAACTAATAATGGTAGCTCTCTGCCCTCGTGCTGTATGGCTGATCTTTAACCCCGATAGAAAAATGTAACCCTCAG
>NW_011136398.1:0-1164 GCF_000146605.3 Meleagris gallopavo
CCAAGCCGGGAGAGCCAGCTGGAGGCCTGGCACTCGATCTCTAAGGGTTGCTGCTCCTCGGGAAGG
Organism: Meleagris gallopavo; assembly: GCF_000146605.3. NCBI lineage: Eukaryota > Metazoa > Chordata > Aves > Galliformes > Phasianidae > Meleagris > Meleagris gallopavo. The sequence goes on from NW_011136398.1 coordinate 67, forward strand.
AGCAGCTTTTTGTCCCAATTCCGGGCCCAGCTGAGACAGCTGGCAAAGTCAGGAATTGGAGACATGAAGGCAAGTAAGATCAGGAAGAGAGTCAGGCTGACCTTCATCCTGTTCTCTCCCACGGACCACTCTCAACACACGAAGTGGCTGTCACCCAGAGCGGAGCTCCAGCAGTGACCACCAGGACGGAGTGACCGCCCCACGTGTCTGAGCTGAGGGAGGCTGCCAGCGTGACTTCATAAAGACTGAAGTCCTGCCCCGCCCTGTGATGTCACAATGCCTTTCCCGGTGCGGGTGCAGCCGTGCACCCAGCTTGGGGCTGGAGACCCTACCCCCAAATCCCACCTCCCTGTTCCACCTCCCCTTTTCCAATCCGTCTGCACTCTGTAATTTTCATGAGCACACGAGGTCATAGAATCACAGAATCACAGAGCGTCCTGGGTTGAGAAGGCCCACAGTGCTCACCTAGTTTCAACCCCCTGCTATGTGCAAGGGCGCCAGCCACCAGAGCAGGCTGCCCAGAGCCACATCCAGCCTGGCCTTGAATGCCTCCAGGGATGGGGCATCCACAGCCTCCTTGGGCAACCTGTTCCAGTGTGTCACCTCCCTCTGAGTGAAAAACTTTCCCCTACTATCTAACCTAAACCTCTCCTGTCTTAGTTTAAAGCCATTCCCCCTTGTGCTATCACTATCCACCCTCGTAAACAGACGTAAACGGAGGTCAGGTGCTCCTCTCCCATCCTTTTGACCCCTTCAGTCCAACAGCAATGAATATGGGATTAATTTCCTTTATTCCTATGTAGGCAAGAAAATAAAAGAATATCTGATAGTACAGAGCAAGAGATTTGAACCTTTGCTTTTACAGCTCCCGTAGCAGTGTCTCTGTTTGTCCTCTCCTCCTCAGCAACACAGTGTTCTCCCTGACGCAGAATCACAGAATTGTAGGGGCTGGAAGGGACCTCTTGAGATGATCGAGTCCAAGCCCTGTGCCAAAGCAGGCTCCGTAGACCAGGTTGCACAGGTTGGCGTCCAGGCAGGTCTTGAACATCTCCAGACAAGGAGACTCCACAGCCTACCTTGGCAGAAGTTCCAGTGCCC
>NW_011136399.1:0-689 GCF_000146605.3 Meleagris gallopavo
AAAGAGAGAACAAAGCTCACCAGTGCTTAACAATGGAAAGAAAGAACCAAAATTTAACAACAATGCAAGGCCCCGATACCAACAATAACCAAAGAGCAAACCAAAGCCAGGAAAAACCAGCAAAAGGAAAGAAAGAGTAAGTAATAAAAAGCCAAGGAGAGCAAAGCAAAAATCACTTGAAATCCTCACAAATAGAGGGGAATACACTCAGGAAAGGAAAAAGCAGTTCCAAGAATAGAAACAAAAGGGAAATAAACAACCCTGGAAAAAAACCAAATGCATTGCAATGCAGAAGGAGCAGGAAACCAAGGCAGAAACCAACAGAAAAACAACAATGGAAAACCAACCGAGGAAACCAACATCAACCCATGCAGCAGCAGCAGCCTCTGCAGCAACATGAAAATGCAAAAAAATACAAGGTCATGGCAAAGCACAGATGACCACTGAGTGTGCAGGAGGCCAAAATCTTGGCATCCGTGCCCGGGAGGAGGAAAGGGTAGCTACTGGGCATGCTGCTGCCTCCACCACACATGCACCTGCAGGGGCGCCAGCCCAGAAGGAGTCTGTGGCTGCCAGTCGGAACAAAACACCTCTCTGGAGGAAGGCAAAGCACTGGCAGTCATGCCAAGGAGGAGGGAAGGGTAGCTACCGGGCATGGATCCACCCAGCCAGCAGAGCAAAAGCCTCCA
>NW_011136400.1:0-501 GCF_000146605.3 Meleagris gallopavo
AGAAAGCAGGCATTTCTGGGAGAAAATGTCATATGCTGTGTGAGAAAAGTGGTATTTTTGGGAGAAATGTCATATTTTCGGGGAGAAACCTGGCATTTCTGGCAGGAAATGTCATCTTTTTCTTGAGAAAAGAGGCATTTCTGCCTACGTGGGGGGAGAAATCTGGCATTTCTGGCAGGAAAGATCGTATTTTGGGTGAGAAAACTGGTAATTCTGGGAGAAAATGTCCTACTTTGGGCTAGAAAAGTGTTATTTCTGGCAGGAAATGTCCTAATTCTGGGAGAAAGCTAGTGTTTCTGGGGTAAATTTTCAAATTTTCTGTCAGGAAAACTGTCATATCGGAGAGGAAATGTCCTATTTGGGGGAGTAAACTGGTATTCCTGCAAGAAAATTCGATATTTTTTGGACAACCCTGGGATTTGTGGGAGAAAAAGTCACACTTTGGGTGAGTAAACTGTTATTTCAGGCTCGAAATGTCATATTTTGGGGTGAGGAAACTGT
>NW_011136401.1:0-416 GCF_000146605.3 Meleagris gallopavo
CCTGCTGACGTGCGGAATCAAACTCCATAACCACAAAGTAGTTATGAAAGCAGCTACGTTTTAATCAGTGCTGCGCAGACACCGGCTGCAAGGGGATCGTTCCTCCTAACCTGCACAGCGTAGGGCAAAAGCTTGGTACAGATAGAGGCCGAACCAATGCGTAATCAATGATTTTCCTGGAATTCGTATACATATTCATTACATTTCCAGAACCCATCAGCACTTGGTCCCTCCCCTTCACGTGCGCTGCGGGCAGTGGGGTCTCCTTCTGGTGGTCATGGGATGAAGGCTCATTGTCTTCAGCAGAAGTAATCCCATCCTGACCCGTTCCTTGTGTAAAGTTTATTCAAGTTTACAACAGAGTTTCGAGATGTTCTTTTCTTATCTGGCCTTACATCCTGCTTACCTGCATTGCT
>NW_011136402.1:0-415 GCF_000146605.3 Meleagris gallopavo
TGTGTCAGGTGGTTATTACATCTGTACCTTCAGTGGCAGGAAACGATACTGGATGACTAAAACCCATCTCTTGAACAAATGGCTTAGGAGTTGGTGCAAACGCAGGAGTTTTGTTTTTTTTGATCATGGGGCAATTTACTCAGCACCTGGCATGATGGCTGCAGATGGATGCAGCCTGTCTCCACGGGGAAAGAAGGTTCTAGCTGAGGAACTGGCGGGACTTATTGACAAGTGTTTAAACTAGGTATGAAGGGAGAAGGGGACAAAATGAGGACCGCTGGGACTGAGGGGGCAGTTCGAGGCTCCAAAGACAGTGGAGTTCAAAGGCTTGGAGAGGGGTGGAGGGATGCTGCTTCTCTTAAGTGCCTGTATACTAATGCGCGTAGCATGGGGAATAAACAGGAAGAGCTGGAGT
>NW_011136403.1:0-774 GCF_000146605.3 Meleagris gallopavo
TGATAAATCCATGGAGGTAACGGATACATCAAATGGGGACCAGAATTCCCAAAACAGCCTATTGGAGGGGCTCATCAACTTGATTTCTCCCAGCCGGTGGCATCTAATGTCTCAGCTAATCAAAAGAAGACGTTCTCCTGCTCGAGCAAGTGACAACAGTAAGACCACATTCACGTTTTGCCTTGTGGCATTACCTACGTGACCATGGAGAAGATATGAAGGAGTGGCATAAACAACCTACTCCTGTACTTCAAGCACGGGTAAGAGAGTTACAAGACAAATCAACCACCAAGGTGAACTTCTCTAAAAAGGTGATTGCTCCAGTTGCTGCAGACAGTGAAGGTAACAAATAGAGGGGCCCTGCCCCAGCCAGGGGGGAAGGGATAATAGAGTTTATTGGACTGTGTGGATTAGATGGCCTGGCACATCAGAATCACGAAAATATAAGGCCCTGGTGGATACTGGTGCACAGTGCACTCTAATGCCCTCGAGTCACCAAGGGACAAAATCAATTTATATTCATGGGGTGACTGGAGGTTCCCAAGAGCTGACTATGTTGGAGGCCGAAATCAGCCTCACTGGTAAAGACTGGCAAAAGCACCCTATTGTGACTGGCCCAGGGGCTCCATGCATACTTGGTATTGATTACCTCAGAAGGGGATATTTTAAGGATCCCAAAGGGTATCGATGGGCCTTTGGAATAGCTGCTGTAGACACAGAAGGTGTTAAGCAGTTGTCTATTTTGCCTGGCCTGTCAGAAGATCCATCTGCCGT
>NW_011136404.1:0-695 GCF_000146605.3 Meleagris gallopavo
GCATCGGAATCGCACTCCTTCGCTCTCACGCGTAGAAAGCGGATTCGCGCTGAACCGCTCCGGAGACTTTGCCGTAGCTGGCCGAGAAATCGCGCTTCTCCCCGAACACCGCTTTCAGCCGTCAGCAGCGGTCAGCAGTGTTTCTCGCTTGCCGAGAACGGGCCACTTCAGCCGGCTGCTTTTCTCCGACGAGTGAGCGGGCTCCTGTGCGCACATCGGAAAGGAGCGGTTTGCACTTCGCCTTGGCTACATGCAGAATGCACTACGCCTACCTCTGAATACTATGTCTCTGCCTTTATTTCGAGCCACAATTCATTCTAGTGAGGTTTTCCACTGCTATACATCTGCTTTCAGAGAGGAAAAAGAGTGGAAGGGAAAACAAGCTCTAATAAGGCATTTGCAAGTTCGAGGAGCGACAGATGCAGTGCTCTCAGGGAGAGCGTTTCAGAAAGTGGGGAGAGATCCTTTCAGGACTGCGGAGAAAAAAACCCCCACTACGCAGGTAGTGCAGGAGGCTGAATTTGCACTTGTCGGCATCGGAATCGCACTCCTTCGCTCTCACGCGTAGAAAGCGGCATTCGCGCTGAACCGCTCCGGAGACTTTGCCGTAGCTGGCCGAGAAATCACGCTTCTCCCCGAACACCGCTTTCAGCCGTCAGCAGCGGTCAGCAGTGTTCTCGCTTGCCGAGAACGGG
>NW_011136405.1:0-383 GCF_000146605.3 Meleagris gallopavo
GACTCCTTTCACATTACTCCATTAATAAAAGATTTACAGACTCGTTCCATGCACTCAAACTGACCGAGCAGTGGTATCACAATCACTCGTAACACACGGAAGCACCCAAACCCTGAGGATTTCTTTTCCCCTCCACTACCAGGTTCTTCTTAGCACACAGGACTTCTCCTGCTGCTATCAAACAAGCCAGCAGTACAAAGCAAGCAGCCACCGAGGACTCTAAAAGCAAAGCCTGATCCACAAAGCACACCTGAACTTCACAAGCACATCTGAGCCGCCTCCTTGGCTGATGATAATTTTCAGGTTATTTTATGAGCTAGCTGAGAAGAAACATCTTTTTATGTTGGACTGATTACAGGGATTTTTCAAAAGCCTTCCCTGCT
>NW_011136406.1:0-753 GCF_000146605.3 Meleagris gallopavo
AGGCACTGTGCAGCCATAAAGACATCCCAAAGCATCTCTTACTCTTACATCATTGGCCTCATCTCACTGCCATGTTTAATTTCTAGAGCCAACAGGTCTGTCCAACAGCTCTGCTGAGAGGAGAACCAACATTTGTTTCAGGCACGTGTCCTGAGATCTGGAAAGCCCCGATGTGTCCAGGTGCAGGCAGAACAGGCAAGGACAGCCGTCAGATGGCTTTGAACACCTCGTGTCTGCCTGCCTGACCAGGAAGGAACGGCACCGTTGTGTGGCTCAACTGAGCCCCTCGGGCAGATGTATGTGAGCTGAGTCCTCAGAGTCCAAAGCGAGTGGGAATTCGCTGCAACACCTCAGGCACAATTAGGGTAACTTAGTTTCAGCAAGTTCTGTGTTTCTAATAATGGAAAAAACCCACACCCAAACAATTATGATAGGTGCTGCAAAAGAAACTCCTCTTCACCTTTCGGATGGAAAGTCACTGACTGTAAATTTCCCCTGTAAAGCTGCGGGGCCTTCTTCCACTCCAACGTCTCTGCTGTCTGACACAACGGGAGCTGCTGTGGCCTCGTGTCCGTGCCTGTGCCTCCTCCTGGGTGAGCAGCTTTGTGGGAGGAGAAGAAGCCCACGGGGCCTTGGGCCATAATAAAGAACTGCGTCCTGTAAAGGAAAAGCACAGATAAGAGCAAGCAGCAGCACGGCCATCGCAGATCTGGGGGTGGTGCTGTGTTTTTCTAAGTCTTGGCTATCCTCGCC
>NW_011136407.1:0-515 GCF_000146605.3 Meleagris gallopavo
GAGAAAAAAGGTGACAGCACACCTCTTAGGAAGGATACAAAGTGTGACGCGGGGAACTACCAGCATGTCAGTCTCACCTCTGTGCTGGTCACGGATCATGGAGCAGATCATCCTGGAAGTGACTCTCAAGCACACATTCCAGTGCGTCAGCACCCTGTGCGTGAAAAAGCTTCCTCCCTAATAACCAACCTAAACCTCCCCTGTCTCACTTCAAAACCATTTCCCCTTGTCCTAGCGCTATCCACCCTCCTCAACAGCCGTTGCCCCCTCCTGCTTATGCGCTCCCTTTGAGTCTTGGAAGGCTGTCATGAGCTATCTCCAGAGCTTTCTCTTCTCCCACACAAACAATCCCAGTTCCGTCAACATTTCTTTCTAAGAGAGGTGCTCCAGCCCTCTGATCATCTTCGTGGCCCTTCTCTGGACCTGCTCCAAAAGCTCCACATCATTCCTGTGCTGGAGCCCCAGGCCTGGACGCAGAGCTGCACATGGGGCCGCACCAGAGCCGAGTCGAGGGG
>NW_011136408.1:0-1280 GCF_000146605.3 Meleagris gallopavo
GTTCAGCGCGAGTGCCGCTTTCTACGCATGAGAGCGAAGCAGTGCAATTCCGATGCCGAGAACGTGCGAATTCAGCCTCCTGCACTACCTCCGTAGGGAGGTTTTTTCTCCGCAGGCCAGAAAGGACTCGCCCCCCACTTTCTGTCACGCTCTCTCTCCCTGGGAGCGAAACAAATGTCGCTCCCCGAACTTCCAACAGCCTTATTAGAGAGGGTTTTGCTCTCCACTCTTTTCCTCCGAGCATGCACAAGCGTAGCCATGGAGAACAACACCAAAAAGAATTGCCTCTCGAAATGAAGGCAGAGACGTCGTATTCACAGCTAGGCCTAGTGCATTCTGCATGGACCCAAGGCGAAGTGCAAACCGCTCCTCTCCGACGTGCGGACACGAGACCGCTCGCGCGTCGGAGAAAAGCAGCAGGCACAAGTCGCCCGTTCTCGGCAAGTGAGAAACACGAGAGCGCTGCTGACGGCTGAAAAGCGGCACTCGGGGAGAAGCGCGATTTCTCGACCAGCGTCGGCAAACTCTCCGGAGCGGTTCAGCGCGAGTGCCGCTTCTACGCATGAGAGCGAAGCAGTGCAATCCGATGCCGAGAACGTGCGAATTCAGCCTCCTGCACTACCTCCGTAGGAGGTTTTTCTCCGCAGGCCAGAAAGGATCGCTCCCCACTTTCTGTCACGCTCTCTCTCCCTGGGAGCGAAACAAATGTCGCTCCCCGAACTTCCAACAGCCTTATTAGAGAGGGTTTTGCTCTCCACTCTTTTCCTCCGAGCATGCACAAGCGTAGCCATGGAGAACAACACCAAAAAGGAATTGCCGCTCGAAATGAAGGCAGACACGTCGTATTCACAGCTAGGCCTAGTGCATTCTGCATGTACCCAAGGCGAAGTGCAAACCGCTCCTCTCCGACGTGCGGACGCGAGACAGCTCGCGCGTCGGAGAAAAGCAGCAGGCACAAGTCGCCCGTTCTCGGCAAGTGAGAAACACGAGAGCGCTGCTGACGGCTGAAAGCGGCACTCGGGGAGAAGCGCGATTTCTCGACCAGCGTCGGCAAACTCTCCGGAGCGGTTCAGCGCGAGTGCCGCTTTCTACGCATGAGAGCGAAGCAGTGCATTCCGATGCCGAGAACGTGCGAATTCAGCCTCCTGCACTACCTCCGTAGGGAGGTTTTTCTCCGCAGGCCAGAAAGGATCGCTCCCCACTTTCTGTCACGCTCTCTCTCCCCTGGGAGCGAAACAAATGTCGCTCCCCGAACTTCCAACAGCCTTATTAGAGAGGGT
>NW_011136409.1:0-921 GCF_000146605.3 Meleagris gallopavo
CACAAAAATCGGAGGACAAGAGAATGTAATAGTGAAAACAGTGCAAGACCAGAGACAAGCAAGACACAGAACGAAAGAGGATAGGCAGCCTTCTGGGCACCATGAAGCGCAATTCAGAGCTCTGGGGGAACCCTATTGTGCCGGGCTCTGGAATGGGTAAACGCTGGCGGGTGTGCATCGCCCTTACCTGCTGGGCAGACAATGACCAGTCAGCAAAGTGAGGTTCCGGGGCATGCCGGGAAATGCACATTCCACTTCCTTGCTGTTTCCACAGAGACCAACACATCTCTCCGTGCAGTTGTTACGGCACTTGGGAGCACCGCAGCTCTGCTGCCACCTGTTGGACACAATACAGTCATGAAGGCACTGCCCTGCATCCGGGCCTCTTGCACAAACCTGTGCTCCTTGCTCGGAGCACATGGCTGCACTCTGTCGCACCATGTTGCTTACCACCAGAGAAGGCTCAGGTACCCAACACCATTTTGGCTTCCATCTTGTCTGAGAACTGCTCATGATGCACAGCCCTCATCTTTGCTTTGCTTTGGTGAGGTGGGGACTGCCATTGCTTCCTCAGTCCCACAGACCCCTTCCCATCCCACACTGCCATGGCAGATCAGGTTCTGGACCACCTGAGGACCCAAACATCCAGGAGTCTTTGGGTCCTGACGAGATGAGTCCCAGAGTTCCGAGGGAATTCACCGCTGCAGTCACCGAGCCACTCTCCATGGTATTTCACAAGTCGAGGCAGTCAGGTCAAGTCCCTGGTGAGGAGAAAAAAGGTGACAGCACACCTCTTAGGAAGGATAGAAAGTGTGACGCGGGGAACTACCAGCATGTCAGTCTCACCGCTGTGCTGGTCACGGATCATGGAGCAGATCATCCTGGAAGTGACTCTCAAGCACACATTCCAGTGCGTCACCA
>NW_011136410.1:0-1297 GCF_000146605.3 Meleagris gallopavo
TAAGGATTCATTTGCTTCTCTGAGCTCGTCCCGACATTTGCTGATCTCCCTCAGCGAAGTTTCAAGCTTTTTCACTTCTGCATCCTTCTGCTGTAGAAATATCACATTTCAGACATGATGAACCAGAGCATTTTAGAAACAACTACAAGCCAAGTGGCATTTCAGTATTCAAAACGATCCAACAAAACTTCCATTTCCATATTTCAAGTGCTTTAAAGAGAGAAGCATTAAAGCTGGCAAGCACACGATGGCTTCAGATAGCAAACACCAAGCTAAATGGCACCTAAGGCAATAAGCATCCTTAAGTTACTCCACCTCTTTCAGTTTGTCCAGACAGGCCTCTCGCTCCCTGAGAGCATCTTCTCTTTCCAGGAGCTGGAAAAATCAATGGAAAAAGGTTGAAATGACTCCAAAATCCACTGGATTTTCACTTAATCCCAACTTGGCCCTGCAGATGGGGTTTTGTTTTTATTTTTGTCTTTATATATGATGTTACACTACAGCTGACTAATTGGAAGTGTGCTGATGGCCATCTGTGCTCAGCTCCCTCTCACGCTAACACAAATGACTTTGACTTGTGGCAGCATTGCCTGGCCTTCTGAAACACAAAAGGCAACCCCACCTGGCTGTTCATGCAGGAACAAAAGACCATTAAAAGTCAGCATTTACTTCCAGAACGACTGGTTAATGAGATTACCTGCTAGGAAACAGGCTCTGATGCCCTGAACTCTAGACTGCTACTTGGTTTCTTCAATTAGTGGGAAGAACCCTGGGAAAGATCCATTTCCCTGCCAGCATTTAGGTCAGCTTCAGCAGTCGAGTGAGGGGAAAGTTTTAACTCTGTGTTAATGGGAACTGCTGCCTCAGCTTGACATTAAGAACAGAGATAATACTTTCATCAGCACTCCTGAAAACAACTGAAGCTTCTGAGTAACCATGAGGGCAGATGCACCCAAAGAAGGGTCAGAAAGTAATTTCATGCATTCACACCATTCCTGCCTTGGGAAACCACCAGTTTTGCAAACATCCTGTTCAGACAATTAACACTGTCAACGCAGACTTGGAAAGTTACTGACTGTAGGAAATAATTCCTCTTGCCTGTTTTCTTAAGGATTCATTTGCTTCTCTGAGCTCGTCCCGACATTTGCTGATCTCCCTCAGCGACGTTTCAAGCTTTTTCACTTCTGCATCCTTCTGCTGTAGAAATATCACATTTCAGACATGATGAACCAGAGCATTTTAGAAACACTACAATTTCAGTATTCAAACGATCCAACAAACTTCCATTTCCATATTT
>NW_011136411.1:0-460 GCF_000146605.3 Meleagris gallopavo
ACCCTGAGCGTACTTAAGGGCTGGTAGGTATTTGGACCTGGAAGCTGCTTCCTTCACTTGAGAGTGTGGGGGAGTATTGGTCCTTGGAATGGGGTAAGTGGTTTCTTTTTTTCATTCAGGGCTGTGATCTTTTCTTTTTGGGGGATCCCAAGTGCGCTGAAGGACTGCTAGGTGTAAGAGCAGCATCTGAATCTGGAGACTGCTTCCTTTGGGGTGTGGGGTGAGCCCTTAGAATGGGGTGAGTGATTCCTGCTTGATTTCAGAGCTGTGAGCTCTGCTTTTCTGGAGGATCTCAAGCTGGATGGCTGTCATTAATAGGGCTATGTGCTAATTGCATCCATGCGGTGTTTTTTAAGGGCATTGTGTGCATCCTTGTTGTGTTGTAAATGATGTTCTGCGTCTCTTCTGATTTCATTTTGCAGCCTGATGGAGTTGAAGGATTGCCTGGGCTCCTCCAGTC
>NW_011136412.1:0-522 GCF_000146605.3 Meleagris gallopavo
TTTCCGATGCGCGCACGGGAGCCCGCTCACTCGTCGGAGAAAAGCAGCCGGCTGAAGTGGCCCGTTCTCGGCAAGCGAGAAACACGAGACGGCTGCTGACGGCTGAAAGCGGCGTTCGGTGAGAAACGCGATTTCTCGGCCAGCTACGGCAAAGTCTCCGGAGCGGTTCAGCGCGAATGCCGCTTTCTACGCGTGAGAGCGAAGGAGTGCGATTCCGATGCCGACAAGTGCGAATTCAGCCTCCTGCACTACCTGCGAGTGGGGGGTTTTTCTGCGCAGTCCTGAAAGGCTCTGTGCCCACTTCTGAAACGCTCTCCCTGAGAGCACTACAGCTGTCGCTCCTCGAACTTGCAATGCCTTATTGGACGAGGGTTTTCCCTTCCACTCTTTTCCTCTCTGAATGCAGATGTGTAGCAGTGGAAACCTGACTAGCATGAATTGTGGCTCGAAATAAAGGCAGAGACATAGTATTCAGAGGTAGGCGTAGTGCATTCTAGCATGTAGCCAAGGCGAAGTGCAAAC
>NW_011136413.1:0-654 GCF_000146605.3 Meleagris gallopavo
GAGCACACTGGAATCCTCAGCTGGGCCAGTTCTGCAAAGATCCCGTGCGCATCACCTTCATAGAGGAGGCTCGCACCAAGGGAGCCTTCCCAGAAAGGGAAAAGGGCGGCAAACCACCACAGCAAGATCTGCTGGGGAAGGGTGGGAGGCCGTGAGGCACGGTGGCTCACACTCCCTGGTCTGTTTCGTCCCTCTGATTATGACTGCTGACTGGTAGTTCAGGCCGGCAGCCATGAAGTCGCTGATTGAAGCCTGTGGGCTGTCAAACGGGACTTTGGGGCACTGGCGTGGTGTCACGGCTCCAGCCCGGTGCAGCCCGGTGCTGTGACTAAGGGGGTGGAGGGACAAACGAACCCGTGAACCAGGAAAGGGGGAAGAGAGGTAGTGAAAAGGTAGGGAGATGGGCCTAACAACAAAACAGCGGCAACGAGCTCAGGGAGAAAATACTACTTTTCTAAGTATGACGGCGGAATGCAAGATTCAGAAAACAGATGAGGTTTTCCAAAAGCAAGCGTCGAGTCTTGCACCTTGGAAGGAATAGCCGCAAGTATATCAGTACAGGTTGGGACACGACCTGCTGGAGAGGAGCTCTGCGGTGCAGAACCTGGAGGTCCAGGTGGACAACAGGTTGGCCATGAGCCAGCAGGGGTGCCC
>NW_011136414.1:0-772 GCF_000146605.3 Meleagris gallopavo
GCTCGCTTCCGGTCAGGGGACAGGATGGACCAATCACCGCCGCGCCGAAACCGGAATTGCTCTTGTCGCCCACTGCGTGACGGGAGGAAGGTAGAAACGGGACCCGCTGACACACCGCCGCCATGTTGGGTGTGTCTCCGGCTCCGCTCCAGCGCCGAAGGGAGGCGCAATGCGGTGGTGAATCCGAATTTATGCAGCCCAACCCATGAGGCCTGGATTGGCGCCTAACGCATCTTAACGATGAGTCTGTCAGAGCCGTTTTATCACTCCCCCCCAAACGCACTTCGAGTGCTTTAGGAGCAGCAGTGGCATTTTGAATAAACTCAGCATATTTTAGCAAAGCTGCAACAGCTGCATGACAGAACTTTGGGAAAAAAATAATCTCTAACGAATGTTGAATAGCGTTATTTAATGATCATCCGGTACTTAAATTAAGTAAACCAAGGCATCACCTCCCAGCCAAGCAGCTCCCAGCCAAGCAGGTGCAACCAGCACGAGCTGCTCCTACCCTCCAGGTCCCATTGAGCCTTACCAAGGGCTGCCCAAGGGCTCCCCTGTTGACCTCTGGCTTCCAGTGCCCCCTAATGTGCCACAGAGGTTTCTCAGGGCCCCACAGTTTGCTCTGCAGACATCCAGACGTGCCCCAGAGCAATTGTGTGTGCTGCAGGGAGACCAAGAGACATCTCACAGCACCCTAGTGCCTTCTCACAGCTCCTCAGCGTGCTCAAAAGAAAGCTTTGCTTTCTCTTGCCATTTATCTTGCTCCACAGCT
>NW_011136414.1:2975-3834 GCF_000146605.3 Meleagris gallopavo
GATTGGCTGACACGCCTGAAGGCTGTGCTGCCATTCAGCGAGACCTGGACAGGCTGGAGAGCTGGGCAGTAAGAAACCGGATGAGGTTCAACAAAAGCAAGTGTAGGGTCTTACACCTAGGGAGGAATAATTGCATGCACCAATACAGGCTGGGGGATGAGCTGCTGGAGAGGAGCTCTGCAGAGAGGGACCTGGGCGTCCTGGTGGACGACAGGTTGGCCATGAGCCAGCAGTGTGCCCTCGTGGCCAAAAAGGCCAATGGCATTCTGGGGTGCATTAAGAAGAGCGTGTCCAGCAGGTCGAGGGAGGTGATCCTCCCCCTCTACTCTGCCCTGGTAAGGCCTCATCTGGAGTACTGTGTCCAGTTCTGGGCTCCCCAGTTCAAAAAGGACAGGGATCTCTTGGAGAGAGTCCAGCGGAGGGCCACAAAGATGGTGAAGGGCCTGGAGCATCTCCCCTATGAAGAAAGGCTGAGTGAACTGGGTCTGTTTAGCCTTGAGAAAAGACGACTGAGAGGGGACCTGATCCAGATTTATAAATACCTGAGGTGTGGCGGCCATAGCGGTGAGGCCAGTCTCTTTTCAGTGGTACGTGGAGACAGGACGAGGGGAAACGGACATCAGCTGCAGCATAGGAAGTTTCGCACGAATGTGCGTAAGAACTTCTTCACGGTGAGGTGACGGAGCACTGGAACAGGCTGCCCAGGGAGGTTGTGGAGTCTCCTTCTCTGGAGATATTCAAGTCTCGCCTGGACGCCTACCTGTGCGACCTGGTGTAGGGAACCTGCTTTGGCAGGGGGGTTGGTCTCGATGATCTCTAGAGGTCCCTTCCAACCCCTACAATTCTGTGATTCTGTGAT
>NW_011136415.1:0-344 GCF_000146605.3 Meleagris gallopavo
ATGTCAGAGCCATGTCCCAATGTTAACTAGTTTTCTGCTTGGTTCAACAGCATTTTCTACCCTTTGATCTGTTTTTCTTTCTTTTTTTTTTTCCATTGTTGCCCGTTGGCGCTTGGTTGGAGTTTCCCGGATCCAAATGCACTCTTCTGACCACGTGTGATGCCAAAAGAGAGGTAGGCTCCCAAACAGGCTTTTGCAGAGTGCTGTCCATGTCATGGAATTTCAGTACCAAGAGTTTGTGTTTCTAAGCAACGTTGTTCAGTTCTGTATGTGAAGCTTTCTTCTTTATGTCTAGGATTGGCGCCTCCACTATCATATTCTCCACCATCATGGCGTTTTGGGCT
>NW_011136416.1:0-836 GCF_000146605.3 Meleagris gallopavo
GGCTAGATGGTCTTCAGAGAGAACTTCCAAGCCATATCATTCTGCCATTCGTTTTGCCGACGTACTCGGCACGGAGCGGACGCGTTCCGCACTGCAGCAGGGAATCGGTCGGCTTGAGGGGTAGCACCAGTAGAGAGCACTGCCGGCCGCCATTGCCCTCCGCGTGGCAGCGGCGATCTGACTCCGAGGCGGCGGAGCCAGGAGCAGCGGCGGACCACCCCCTGCATGTATAAACCTGCCGCTACGGAGCGCAGCGAGCAGGGCGAGCGTACAGGGCACGGGGCGGCAGTAGGCTGGGTAGGGGAGCGGGAAGGCACGGCAGCGTGCGTGGTGCCTGGAATCTCTGCCCACTAGTAGCCCCGTCACCTGCCTCCCGGACAACGTATCTCACCATGGTGTTTATCAGGCAAAAAGGCCTGGTGAGAAATACAGTGGTGACTCAGAGCCCCTGCCTGAAGAAGTGGCAGTTCAAGTCTGCGGCTGTGGCAAGTGCCTGAGTCTGTTGGTGCCCTCGGAGACGGGAGGAGGAGTGCAAACGGGTCCCGGCTAGGCGATGTGGGCAACCGCCGTCCCGACCAACCCCGGTTCCCCAGGTGCCTCTGCCAAATAGGTGTGAGGCCCTGGAACTCGAGGGAGAGGCGGATCAGGGTGCGGTGGAAGGTCCACTTGCGAGGCTGTCCCAGGCGAAGCAGTCGACCTCGCGCCTCAAGACTGCCTCCACCCGGAAGGAAAGAAGGGTGGCTGTCATTGGCAGCTCCCTGCTGAGAGGAACGGAGGGCCGTGCACATCAGCTTGACCGTACCAGTAGGGAGGACTGCTGCCTCCTTGGGGCGCGG
>NW_011136417.1:0-1070 GCF_000146605.3 Meleagris gallopavo
CTTCCTTCACTTGAGAGTGTGGGGGAGTATTGGTCCTTGGAATGGGGTAAGTGGTTTCTTTTTTTCTTTCAGGGCTGTGATCTTGTCTTTTTGGGGGATCGCAAGTGCACTGAAGGGCTGCTAGCTGTAAGAGCAGCATGTGAATCTGGAGACTGCTTCCTTTGGGGTGTGGGGTGAGCCCTTAGAATGGGGTGAGTAATTTCTGCTTTCTTTCAGAGCTGTGAGCTCTGCTTTTTCTGGAGGATCTCAAGCTGGATGGCTGTAATTAATGTGCTAATTGCATCCATGCGGTGGGTGTTTTTTAAGGGCATTGTGTGCATCCTTGTTGTGTTTTAAATTATGTTCTGCGTCTCTTCTGATTTCATTTTGCAGCCTGATGGAGTTGAAGGCTTGCTTGGGCTCCTCCAGTCAGTGGTGTGAGATGTGTCCAGCAGGTAATGAACATCATGCACCCCATGTTGGTGCGCTGCTTGTATGCAGGTAGGTTTGCGATGTGATCCGACTCCCCCATGCTGACCATCCACAGCTAGATCAAGTTGCTCAGAGTCTGAGCCAGGCTCACCTTGAAAGGGCCAGCACATCCACCATGTCTCTGGCAACCTCACTGTACAAGACATTTTCCTTAGATTTCACCTCCATTTTCCCTTGTTCTTTCCTTTAGGTATTGAAAGGCTGTTACCAGGTTCCCTTGGAGCCTTCACTTCTCCAGGAGGCTGAACAGCCCAGCTCTCCTTGCTTACAGGAGAGGGGTTCCATCCTTGGGTTCGCGTTTGTGGCTGTACTCTGGATGCACTCGCACAGCTCCATGTCTCCCTGCACTGAGGACTCCCACATCTGGACGCAGCACTGCAGGTGAGGCCTGACCAGCGCAGAGCAGAGGGATGGGGATCTCCTCCCTTGGCCCGCTGACTGCGCATCTTTGGATGCAGCCCAGGATACGGTTGGCTTTCTGGGCTGGAAGGGCCCATTGCTGGCTTGTGTCCAGCTCCCACCCACCAGTACTCCCAGGCCTTATGGAGCAGGACTACGCTCAGTCCTTTCATCCCCTAGCATGTTTTGGTGGTGGCTGT
>NW_011136418.1:0-538 GCF_000146605.3 Meleagris gallopavo
CCAACTTCGATCTCTTCCGGGACCTACTTGGAGCTATCCCGTGGGCTCGGGTGTTAGAAGGTAAGGGGGCCTCTGAGAGCTGGTCAGCATTTAAACAGCTCTTCTTCCAAGCTCAGGATCGGTGCGTCCCTGTGAGCAAGAAATCGGGAAAAGGTGGCAGGAGACCTTTGTGGATGAGCAAGGAGCTCATGCGCAAGCTCAAAGGAAAGAAGAAGGTCCATGAAATGTGGAAAAAGGGTCTGATCACTTGGGAAGAATATAGGAATGTAGTCAGGGCCTGCAGGGATGCAACGAGGAAGGCTAAAGCCCGTCTGGAATTGAATCTGGCTAAAGTGATAAAGGATAATAAAAAAAGGCTTACTTCAAGTATGTTAATAGCAAAAGGAAAACTAGGGAGAATGTGGGCCCCTTACTAAGTGAGGGGGGGGTCCTCGTAACGGGGGATGGCTGAGAAGGCAGAGATACTGAATGCCTTCTTTACTTCTGTCTTCAGTGAGAAGGCTCCCTGCAGGATCCCACACCCCTGGAGGTTAGTGAG
>NW_011136419.1:0-932 GCF_000146605.3 Meleagris gallopavo
TGCAGTGACACAGCAGAGGGACGGGATGCCATCCACAGAGACCTCAACAGGCTGAGCAGTGGCCACAAATCCAAGTGCAGGGTCAGTAGCTGGGATGAGGGAACAGCCACCACCAAACATGCCAGGGATGAAAGGACTGAGCGTAGTCCTGCTCCATAAGGCCTGGGAGTACTGGTGGGTGGAGCTGGACACAAGCCAGCAGTGGGCCCTTCCAGCCCAGAAAGCCAACCGTATCCTGGGCTGCATCCAAAGATGCGCAGTCAGCGGGCGAAGGGAGGAGATCCCCATCCCTCTGCTCTGCGCTGGTCAGGCCTCAGCTGCAGTGCTGCGTCCAGATGTGGAGTCCTCAGTGCAGGGAGACATGGAGCTGTGCGAGTGCATCCAGAGTACAGCCACAAACACGAACCCAAGGATGGAACCCCTCTCCTGTAAGCAAGGAGAGCTGGGCTGTTCAGCCTCCTGGAGAAGTGAAGGCTCCAAGGGAACCTGGTAACAGCCTTTCAATACCTAAAGGAAAGAACAAAGGAAAACTGAGGTGAAATCTAAGGAAAATGTCTTGTACAGTGAGGGTGCTGAGGCAGTGGCACAGGTTGCCTTTCAAGGTGAACCTGGCTCAGACTCTGAGCAACTTGATCTAGCTGTGGATGGTCAGCATGGGGGAGTCGGATCACATCGCAAACCTACCTGCATACAAGCAGCGCACCAACATGGGGTGCATGATGTTCATTACCTGCTGGACAGATCTCACACCACTGACTGGAGGAGCCCAGGCAATCCTTCAACTCCATCAGGCTGCAAAATGAAATCAGAAGAGACGCAGAACAGAATTTACAACACAACAAGGATGCACACAATGCCCTTAAAAAACACCCACCGCATGGATGCAATTAGCACATAGCCCTATTAATTACAGCCATCCAGCTTGAGATCCT
>NW_011136420.1:0-893 GCF_000146605.3 Meleagris gallopavo
GCATAATGAGCAGTTCTCAGACAAGATGGAAGCCAAAATGGGTGTTGGGTACCTGAGCCTTCTCTGGTGGTAAGCAACATCGTGCACAGAGTGCAGCCATGTGCTCCGAGCAAGGAGCACAGGTTTGTGCAAGAGGCCCGGATGCAGGGCAGTGCCTTCATGACTGTATTGTGTCCAACAGGTGGCAGCAGAGCTGCGGTGCTCCCAAGTGCCGTAACAACTGCCCGGAGAGATGTGTTGGTCTCTGTGGATACAGCAAGGAAGTGGAATGTGCATTTCCCGGCATGCCCCGGAACCTCACTTTGCTGACTGGTCATTGTCTGCCCAGCAGGTAAGGGCGATGCGCAGCCGCCAGCGTTTACCCATTCCAGAGCCCGGCACAATAGGGTTCCCCCAGAGCTCTGAATTGCGCTTCATGGTGCCCAGAAGGCTGCCTATCCTCTTTGTTCTGTGTCTTGCTTGTCTCTGGTCTTGCACTGCTTTCACTATTACATTCTCTTGTCCTCCGATTTTTGTGTTCCTTGCCCCATTCTCTTGGCCTAATGACCCCTTGGCTTTGTGTTGCCACATTCATGTCGGCATTCAGTTTTGGCGTTCCCTGCCGTATTGTCTGGGCCGTCATCCTTGGCATTTCCTTCCATGTTCTCTTGGCCCTTGCCTTTGCCTGGGCATTCCCTTGCCCTCCTGTTTTTGTGGCAACACCTGGGGCGGGGTGCAGCCCTGCGAGCACTAGCTGGGGGCAGTTTGGCTGTGGAGTGGGGCAGAGCCAGGCTCCACCCCTCCCTGATCCCATGGAAGGGCTGGGAAGAGTAGGGGCAGCATGTGAACCTGGGGAGTGCTTCCTTTGGAGTATGCCTTGTTCTTTGGTGATGGAGTGAGTGTATTTTTTTTTT
>NW_011136421.1:0-455 GCF_000146605.3 Meleagris gallopavo
TCCTGTGTTTTTCTAAGTCTTGGCTATCCTCGCCACTGGAAGATGATGTCAAAATAACCATTCTGTTATTCCCAAGAGGGAACTGGAATGAGAGCTGACAGAGGTGACACCGCAGTCCCACAGCCTTCCAGCGCTCCATGCTGAAGGAGAACCTCCTGCCCCAGCAAGTCTGCTGAGCACCCTGGGTTCTCTCTGCATCCCCTGCACCACGCCGTGCTGCCCGGTGAGTCCAGCGCAGCTCTCAGGACCTGGGGGGACTGCAGAACGCGGCCAGCAGTGAGCTGAGCTCGTTCCTCAAGTCGTGGTCCGGGCCGTGCTCTCCTCACAGCCCATCCGCCGAGCCCAGGCGGACGAGCTGCTGCTCGGTGCTTCCTCGGAGGAGAAAGCTGTCAGCGATGTCACTGCAGGAGCCGGGACACAGAGAACTGGACAGAGATGTGCGCCTGGCTTTAAAG
>NW_011136422.1:0-675 GCF_000146605.3 Meleagris gallopavo
TTATCCAGCAACCACCGGATGGGGCCCATAGACCCTCCCCACATTTTATGACATATGCTCAGAAGGGTAGGACAGCATGTTAACAAGTACTCAGAATGTACTCCAATGCATGTGTAACCAACTTCTCAGAAGTGTAATGAATACACATATGCTATACCTATAAGTGTGTAGTTGCCACTTTCCTCAGTGTGCTTGTTTGGTGGAGCGATCCCCCATGTACTCAGTACTGTAACAAAGGAATACCTGCTTGACATAACTCATTGTTGTGCCAAATTAATGTTGGATTTCTTGGCTTCAATTGGTAAGCCAGGCAAGAGACTCTGTTTAGCTGTGGGACCCTCTGAGAGGCAGACTCCTTGGGCCTGCCGGCAGCTTGTCCAGAAGGGACTCCAACTCTCAGGTGGATCACTATGGGAACAAGAAGACACTCTGGACAAAGATATTCCTTAAGTCTGGATTATTTTCTCTGAATAAAGCCTTGGAGACGTACACATAAGCCTGGTGGGCATCACAGAGTGCACAGCCATAAAACTATGTATCAACCCTGAAGGCACCAAAACCGTAATTTTTGGCATGGGACAGAGACCATCAATCTCTCTGAAAGTTAACCAGGTAAGGCCCTGGCACAGTGGCTGTATTGGGTAGGACATCTACAGTCTGGAATAAAATGGGTCA
>NW_011136423.1:0-900 GCF_000146605.3 Meleagris gallopavo
CCGTGAAGAAGTTCTTACGCACATTCGTGCGAAACTTCCTATGCTGCAGCTTATGTCCGTTTCCCCTCGTCCTGTCTCCACGTACCACTGAAAAGAGACTGGCCTCACCACTATGGCCGCCACACCTCAGATATTTATAAACCTGGATCAGGTCCCCTCTCAGTTTTCTTTTCTCAAGGCTAAACAGACCCAGTTTACTTAGCCTTTCTTCACAGAGGAGATGCTCCAGGCCCTTCACCATCTTTGTGGCCCTCCACTGGACTCTTTCCAACTCATCCCCCAGCCTGTATTGGTGCATGCAATTATTCCTCCCTAGGTGTAAGACCCTACACTTGCTTTTGTTGAACCTCATCCGGTTTCTTACTGCCCAGCTCTCCAGCCTGCCCAGGTCTCGTTGAATGCAGCACAGCCTTCAAGCGTGTCAGCCAATCCTCCCAACTTCGTATCATCAGCAAACTTGCTGAGGGTGGCCACTATCCCCTCATCAAGGTCAGTGATGAAGATGTTGAACAAGACTGGACCCAGCACAGACCCCTGGGGGACACCACTGGTTACAGGTCTCCAGCCAGACTCTGCACCACCAACGACGACCCTCTGCGCTCTGCCAGTCAGCCAGTTCTCAACCCACCTCACCGTCCACTCATCTATCCCACACTTCCTCAGCTTTGTTATAAGGATGTCATGGGAGACAGTATCAAATGCTTTCTAAAATCAAAATAGACTACATCTACCGCTCTTCCCCCATCCACCCAGCATGTGACAACATCATAGAAGGCCACCAAGTTGGTCGAGCACGACCTCCCCTTGGTGAACCCATGCTGACTACTCCTGATAACCTCCTTTTCTCCCAGTTGTCTGGAGATGGTATCCAGCACAAGCTGTTCCATCACCTCTCCAGGG
>NW_011136424.1:0-723 GCF_000146605.3 Meleagris gallopavo
GAATGATGTGGAGCTTTTGGAGCAGGTCCAGAGAAGGGCCACGAAGATGATCAGAGGGCTGGAGCACCTCTCTTAGAAAGAAATGTTGAGGGAACTGGGATTGTTTCTGTGGGAGAAGAGAAAGCTCTGGAGATAGCTCATGACAGCCTTCCAAGACTCGAAGGGAGCGCATAAGCAGGAGGGGGCAACGGCTGTTTAGGAGGGTGGATAGCGATAGGACAAGGGGAAATGGCTTTCAAGTGAGACAGGGGAGGTTTAGGTTGGTTATTAGGAGGCAGCTTTTCACGCACAGGGTGGTGACGCACTGGAATGTGTGCTTGAGAGTCACTTCCAGGATGATCTGCTCCATGATCCGTGACCAGCACAGAGGTGAGACTGACATGCTGGTAGTTCCCCGCGTCACACTTTCTATCCTTCCTAAGAGGTGTGCTGTCACCTTTTTTCTCCTCACCAGGGGACTTTGACCTGACTGCCTCGACTTGTGAAATACCATGGAGAGTGGCTCGGTGACTGCAGCGGTGAATTCCCTCGGAACTCTGGGACTCATCTCGTCAGGACCCAAGGCTCGTGGATGTTTGGGTCCTCAGGTGGTCCAGAACCTGATCTCCCATGGCAGTGTGGGATGGGAAGGGTGTGTGGGACTGAGGAAGCAATGGCAGTCCCACCTCACCAAGCAAAGATGAGGGCTGTGCATAATGAGCAGTTCTCAGACAAGATGGAAGC
>NW_011136425.1:0-334 GCF_000146605.3 Meleagris gallopavo
TGCCCAGTTTTGGGCCCCTCACTGCAAGAAAGACATTGAGGCCCTGGAACGTGTTCAAAGGAGGGCAACAAAGCTGATGAAGGGTCTGGAACACAGGCCATATGAGGAGAGGCTGAAGGAGCTGGGACTGTTCAGTCTGGAGAAGAGGAGGCTCAGGGGAGACCTCATTGCTCTCTATAACTTCCTGAAGGGAGGTTGTAGTGAGCTGGGGGTCGGCCTGTTCTCTCATGTCATTAGTGATAGGACCAGGAGGGAATGGTTTCAAGCTACGGCGAGGGGAGATTCAAGCTGGACATTAGGAAGTATTTACTTTTCAGAAGGGGTGGTCAGGCAC
>NW_011136426.1:0-1216 GCF_000146605.3 Meleagris gallopavo
CGTGAGAGCGAAGGAGTGCGATTCCGATGCCGACAAGTGCGAATTCAGCCTCCTGCACTACCTGCGAGTGGGGGGTTTTTCTCCGCAGTCCTGAAAGGATCTCTCCCTACTTTCTGAAACGCTACTCCCTTGAGAGCACTACAGCTGTCGCTCCTCGAACTTGCAAATGCCTTATTAGAGAGGGTTTTCCCTTCCACTCTTTTCCTCTCTGAATGCAGATGTGTCGCAGTGGAAACCTGACTAGCATGAATTGTGGCTTGAAATAAAGGCAGAGACATAGTATTCAGAGGTAGGCGTAGTGCATTCTGCATGTAGCCAAGGCGAAGTGCAAACCGCTCCTTTCCGATGCGCGCACAGGAGCCCGCTCACTCGTCGGAGAAAAGCAGCCGGCTGAAGTGGCCCGTTCTCGGCAAGCGAGAAACACGAGACCGCTGCTGACGGCTGAAAGCGGCATTTGGGGAGAAACGCGATTTCTCGGCCAGCTACGGCAAAAGTCTCTGGAGCGGTTCAGCGCGAATGCCGCTTTCTACGCGTGAGAGCGAAGGAGTGCGATTCCGATGCCGACAAGTGCGAATTCAGCCTCCTGCACTACCTGCGAGTGGGGGGTTTTTCTGCGCAGTCCTGAAAGGATCTCTCCCCACTTTCTGAAACGCTCTCCCTGAGAGCACTACAGCTGTCGCTCCTCGAACTTGCAAATGCCTTATTAGAGAGGGTTTTCCCTTCCACTCTTTTCCTCTCTGAATGCAGATGTGTCGCAGTGGAAACCTGACTAGCATGAATTGTGGCTCGAAATAAAGGCAGAGACATAGTATTCAGAGGTAGGCGTAGTGCATTCTGCATGTAGCCAAGGCGAAGTGCAAACCGCTCCTTTCCGATGTGCGGAGAGTAACCCGATCACTCGTCGGAGCAAAGCAGCTGGCTGAAGTGGCCCGTTCTCGGCAAGCGAGAAATACGAGACCGCTGCTGACGGCTGAAAGCGGAGTTTGGGGAGAAACGCGATTTCTCGGCCAGCTACGGCAAAGTCTCCGGAGCGGTACAGCGCGAATGCCGCTTTCTACGCGTGAGAGCGAAGGAGTGCGATTCCGATGCCGACAAGTGCGAATTCAGCCTCCTGCACTACCTGCGAGTGGGGGGTTTTTCTGCGCAGTCCTGAAAGGATCTCTCCCCACTTTCTGAAACGCTCTCCCTGAGAGCACTACAGCTGTCGCTCCTCGAC
>NW_011136427.1:0-688 GCF_000146605.3 Meleagris gallopavo
TGGCATTGCCTGGCGAGCGCCTGCTGCACACCAGGAAGAGAAACAAGTGTTCTTAGACTTGCCGTTCCTTCCTATGTGCCCATGATCAGGACCGAGTGCATTTCCTGCAGCTTTCTCTGCTGATGTGCTCCTCAGCCTGACGTCCTCCTCGTTTGTCCTCAGCTCCTCACTGTGGCCTGTGCTCTCTGTTGCAGACTGGGAACAAGGGGAAGCCCCTGCTGGTCCATGAGGAGTCATCTCTTAATACTCCAGCTATTGCTGCTGCTCATGTTATTAAGAGATACGTTGCCCAGGCACCGGATGAACTCTCCTTTGAGGTAAGCAGTTCAAGGCGTTCCTTGTTGCCATGTCCAAAAGAGCATCAGGTGTGAAGGTATCAGCAATATTCTCAGACACCTTCAGAATATTTGGTGAGGTGAAGTCCAGAAGAATCTGTTCCAGATTAGACTTGCAGTGGGTTGGATGCGGGAAGGAGTTCAGCCATCTCGAAAATATGGCTTTATTTGGCTTTGGAATCTTCTGATCAAACAGGTCCTGCCCAGTATTGTAGCCTGGTCCCTGAGCAACAGCAGAGCAGTGTATGCAGTGTGTAGATCTGTTCAGGATCTGTCTTGCTAACTTATGTCTGCAGATAATTGGAGCTCTTCCATCCCCTTTGGCAGAGAGCCTGCTGCTGTGTAACACAGTG
>NW_011136428.1:0-882 GCF_000146605.3 Meleagris gallopavo
CTACCAATAGCACCACAGAACTCACTCCACTCGCCCCATGTCTTCCTTGCAACAGAGTCCAGTTTGGGGCTGCATGGTAGCGTGGCAAGAGAAAGCAAGCATTCTCTACTTCCCATCAACTAGTGATATTCTATCATGCTATGGCATGCAGGGAGTCCATAGGCCTAGGAGTTGTTTGGGAGGACAGAAGTTTTCATAACGAGACACTCCCTTCCTCCTTCCCCTTCTCCACCTTCATTGTTGGTGTGATGTCACATGGCATGGAGTACCCCTTGCATGAGAAACACTTGCAGTCAGTAAGTTTGACTCCGGAAAGGACCTCAGTGAAGCAGCATATTTTCGTCGCAATTGCAGTGGTAGACACACAGTCTCTTGAGGCAAGAGAGAAACTGCACGCCTTCTCAGCAAAATATCCCCTGCTACTTGTACCAATGCATACTACCATGTCTCTTAGTTTCTCATTGTTTGAGTATCCCAGGCTCACAATCTTCTCCACACAGTCACCAAGGAATATTTCAATATTAGATCCGCTTCCAATCTGTTGTTTTTAAGTATATTTTGTATTTCTCCATAGAGGTAGGAGGGCAATAATTCTTAAGGTTATGGCGTTCATTTTTACAGGTTAAGTTTATATAACCTTTGTCCTGCCCTGTGCTAAGGATTAAAATTATCCTTGTCATTCTGCCCTCTCCTATGTCTACCCTGCAGATTTGCCTTCTCTCAGAACACTCCGGTTTCTGCTTTTAAGCATGGTATCTGACGTGTCTTCTGCTAGCCTCTGCCCCAGCAACTTTTTGGAAAAGCATCCTATGCTGCATTTCATACGAAGGTTTAGGAAAGGCCAAAACTTTGCTCTGAGAAGCTTCTAGTGCAAAACCACAA
>NW_011136429.1:0-574 GCF_000146605.3 Meleagris gallopavo
CACAAATCCAAGTGCAGGGTCAATAGCTGGGATGAGGGAACACCCACCACCAAAACATGCTAGGGGATGAAAGGACTGAGCGTAGTCCTGCTCCATAAGGCCTGGGTGTACTGGTGGGTGGGAGCTGGACACAAGCCAGCAGTGGACCCTTCCAGCCCAGAAAGCCAACTGTATCCTGGGCTGCATCCAAAGATGCGCAGTCAGCGGGCGAAGGGAGGAGATCCCCATCCCTCTGCTCTGCGCTGGTCAGGCCTCAGCTGCAGTGCTGCGTCCAGATGTGGAGTCCTCAGTGCAGGGAGACATGGAGCTGTGCGAGTGCATCCAGAGTACAGCCACAAACACGAACCCAAGGATGGAACCCCTCTCCTGTAAGCAAGGAGAGCTGGGCTGTTCAGCCTCCTGGAGAAGTGAAGGCTCCAAGGGAACCTGGTAACAGCCTTTCAATACCTCAAGGAAAGAACAAGGGAAAATGGAGGTGAAATCTAAGGAAATGTCTTGTACAGTGAGGGTGCTGAGGCAGTGGCACAGGTTGCCTTCAAGGTGAGCCTGGCTCAGACTCTGAGCAACTTGATCT
>NW_011136430.1:0-491 GCF_000146605.3 Meleagris gallopavo
CTCTTCAGTTAGAGTTTTTAACTGCCTCTCTATGTTCTAATTTCCACTCCCATGGCTTGCCTTCCGTAGGAGTGAGTATAATAGACAGTAAATGATAGAAAATCCAGGTACGTTTCCTCTAATACCCTAAAGTTCCCATTAACTATTGTAATTCCTTCCTTGATTGAGCTCTACAATTTTCCATAAAGTATCTGGAGGAATCACTGCATTAGTATTAACCAAATGTCTAAAATTTTTACTTCTTTACTTGGTCCCTTACATTTTCCAGGTAGAATCTCAATTCCTGCTTTGTCTAGTGTTTGCCATACTACTGCGGCCACTTCGAAGTCCCTTCTGTTTGAATATCATCTATATATCATTCTGAGGAAGTGAGATTGTCTATAAAAGTTCAGTGAGTCCAGCATGAGCAATTGTGGGAGAATGTTTATACCCCTGTGTGAGTCTGTTAAAGATACATTGTATTCCCTCCCAAGTGAAAGCAAACTTTTATT
>NW_011136431.1:0-955 GCF_000146605.3 Meleagris gallopavo
CAGGATCAAAGGCCTCCCTGAAATCTAGAAAGATTACATCCTCTGCCTTCATACACTAAGTGGGTGGCCTTCTCGTAGAGCCACATTTGATGACCAAGGCTGGCTGCACACATCTCTCTTACAGATGGTTAGGCCACCAGGCTGTTGACCCAGGCAGAGCTTTAGCACACACAAGCATTTTTACCAGGATGTTGTGCTGAACTCTAACACTTACCCCCAGGCTTGCTGACTGTGTTGCACTGGCGTGTCCAGTTTGGGATGGAATCCTTAAGTGGATGCGCTTGCCACGAACCTTCCTGGATTGAAGCAAGAGATAGCTTGCTGACATCTGCTCATAATTCCACTGGAAAACAAGAGTATGTAGGTCTCTTCAGAAAAGTTGTCAGTACAAAGAAAGCTTGGCGTTCTAAACATTTCTGCATGACTGGAATAGTTTCCCCTTGATGTGAAACCTTCTGATGTCTGATCACATCAGAGTAGTTTCAGACCTTAGCTGTTCACACAACAAGTTTAAGACAAAGCAGCAGACTACTCTTGTTTTTGCTTCAGAGCAGTACAGTTGCTGAAAGGGAAAACTAAAGCTGCTGCTGCTAGAATCTCTCTCCTGAAGGGAATTGGCAAAGCTCCTATTAATGCATTTTGCACAGCATTTCAACTGGGCTCCCATTTTGGGGGGTTATGGTTCAGCCCAGCTCCAAGGAGCATCAACATTCAGCTTGATTCTCAGCAGCTTTTGGACTACTAGGAGAACCATGGGTACAGTGCTTGACAGACTCACAGTGGAGTACAATTAGCTTGAATTACTTGTAAGGCATTAGAAGTCCTCTGATAAAGGACTGTGAAAATATCACAGACTAACATGGAACAACTTCTTCCCCTTCTAGGTAGCTTGTTCTCATTATTTTCTGTACCTGAGGCAAAGTAGAAATGACTTCACAAGTGATCTCTCCTAGGT
>NW_011136432.1:0-387 GCF_000146605.3 Meleagris gallopavo
TACGTTCCCCCAGGGGGCTTTGCGGTCAGTGAGGAGATATAACTCCCGGCAAGGTCACCTGATGCTCTCTTCTCTGCCTGCGCTGCTTCGCTTGCGCTTCTCTGCCTGCGCTGCTTCGCTTGCGCTTCTCTGCCTGCGCTTCTCTGCCTGCGCTTCTCATCTCAGCGTTGTGGTAAGGCCGATCCACCATTAATTTCACATTCTCTCTCCTTATAAAATTCTGTTGATACCATATTTAGTAAATTACTTTGTTTTACCTCAGATTGTTGCCACTGTTTTCAATTATTTCGGGGTCCCTTATTTTCTTTTTTCTTTCCGGGGGGCGCGGATCCGCGGCTCCCTCCGCCCTTCTAGTCACGGAACCGGGCCGAACCAGCCCGTAAACCG
>NW_011136433.1:0-673 GCF_000146605.3 Meleagris gallopavo
TGTGCTGACTGCAGAAATGGGACAGTGTTGGATCAGCAGAAAGGCACTGAAGGAACTAGTGCTTGAAGACCAGAAATCTGTGTCTGACTGTGCTCAAGTCTTCCTCCAAAGAGATGCTCTTCATGTCTTTCTTGTTTCCTTTCTGACAGAAGCTGATGCCAGTGGCCTTCCTCTGAAGCGCAGCCTTGCAGAAAGGCAGGAGGGAGCTACAGACCACGACATGACACCCAAGAGAGGTACAGGCACACAACAGGCATCTGGGTTAGGTGCACTGTTTTTCTAACGAGGCTTTCTGTCTGTTCTTCCCGGGACTGTTCTCACTGCGTGTTGCTTGGGGTCTTAATCCCCGGGATTTACAGTTACCTTCCGTGTGCTGATTTGAAATACAAACCCACAGTTCACCCACGATCCTCAGATCCGTGACCGTGAACACTCCAGCTGAGATGCGCTAGCGTTGTGGCCCATTCTGCAGACTGGAAGTAGTATTGCACTCTTGTTATATCTTCTTGCTTCTCCTTTCTTGCCAGAGAGAGGTGCTGAGCCCAATGCACAGATCTACGCGAAAGCGGTGCAGAAAGTCCTTTCTGAGAGAGCTCGTCTCCGGGCTGGAGGGCTTCCTACAGCAGCAGGTCCCAGCTCAGGGGGAAGACCTTCCCCTGCCAGTGTGCCCCCG
>NW_011136434.1:0-770 GCF_000146605.3 Meleagris gallopavo
GCAATGGCAGTCCCACCTCACCAAAGCAAAGCAAAGATGAGGGCTGTGCATAATGAGCAGTTGTCAGACAAGATGGAAGCCAAAATGGTGTTGGGTACCTGAGCCTTCTCTGGTGGTAAGCAACATGGTGCACAGAGTGCAGCCATGTGCTCCGAGCAAGGAGAACAGGTTTGTGCAAGAGGCACGGATGCAGGGCAGTGCCTTCATGACTGTATTGTGTCCAACAGGTGGCAGCAGAGCTGCGGTGCTCCCAAGTGCCGTAACAACTGCACGGAGAGATGTGTTGGTCTCTGTGGAAACAGCAAGGAAGTGGAATCTGCATTTTCCCGGCATGCCCCGGAACCTCACTTTGCTGACTGGTCATTGTCTGCCCAGCAGGTAAGGGCGATGCACACCCGCCAGCGTTTACCCATTCCAGAGCCCGGCACAATAGGGTTCCCCCAGAGCTCTGAATTGCGCTTCATGGTGCCCAGAAGGCTGCCTATCCTCTTTGTTCTGTGTCTTGCTTGTCTCTGGTCTTGCACTGTTTTCACTATTACATTCTCTTGTCCTCCTATTTTTGTGTTCCTTGCCCCATTCTCTTGGCCTAATGACCCCTTGGCTTTGTGTTGCCACATTCATGTCGGCATTCAGTTTTGGCGTTCCCTGCCGTATTGTCTGGGCCGTCATCCTTGGCATTACCTTCCATGTTCTCTTGGCCCTTGCCTTTGCCTGGGCATTCCCTTGCCCTCCTGTTTTTGTGGAACCCGCACCTGGGGCGGGGTGCAGCC
>NW_011136435.1:0-572 GCF_000146605.3 Meleagris gallopavo
ACATTTTCCACCACAAATACCAGTTTTCTCCCAAAAACATGCCATTTTCCGCCAGGAACTGCAGTTTCCTCCCACAAGTACCATGTTTCAACCAGAAACAGGACATTTTCTCCCAGAAATACCAGATTTCTCCCCAGGAGTATGATGTCTCCTGCCAGAAATACCAGCTTTCTCACAAAAAACTCAGCGTTTCCTACCAGAAATACCAGTTTTCGCCCGGAAGTAGGCCATTTTCCCTCCGAAACGGCAGTTTTCTCCCCCAAAATGACGTTTTCTCCCAGAAATTGCACCTTTCCTCCTGACATATTACATTTTCTACCAAAAATACCAGTTGTCTCCCCAACAATATGGCAATATCTCCCAGAAATACCAGCTTTCTCACCCAAAACACAACGTTTCCTACCAGAAATACCAGGATTCTCCCCCAAAATAGGACATTTTCTGCCAGGAATTGCAGTTTTCCGCCAGAAATACCACATTTTCTCACAGAAATACCAGTTTTCCCTCCGAAAATAGGTCATTTTGTCCTAGAAAGTGGAGTTTTTCCCCCAAAAATACGCCATTTTCACCCA
>NW_011136436.1:0-302 GCF_000146605.3 Meleagris gallopavo
AGTCCTGAAAGGATCTCTCCCCACTTTCTGTCACGCACTCCCTGAGAGCACTACAGCTGTCGCTCCTCGAACTTGCAAATGCCTTATTAGAGAGGGTTTTCCCTTCCACTCTTTTCCTCTCTGAAAGCAGATGTATAGTAGTGGAAAAACCTGACTAGAATGAATTGTGGCTCGAAATAAAGGCAGAGACATAGTATTCAGAGGTAGGCGTAGTGCATTCTGCATGTAGCCAAGGCGAAGTGCAAACCGCTCCTTCCGATGTGCGCACAGGAGCCCGCTCACTCGTCGGAGAAAAGCAGCCG
>NW_011136437.1:0-673 GCF_000146605.3 Meleagris gallopavo
GTTTGGCGCCGTCTCCTGCAGTGCCTGTGGCATCATCCTTCTGTTTGGCGCCGTCTGCTGTAGTGCCTGTGGCATCATCCTTCTCGCTTGGCGCCGTCTCTTGCGCCACTTATATCTTCATCCTTCTGTTTGGCGTCATCTCCAGCTCCACCTCTTGCTTCGTTCTTCTCTTGCTTCGTTCTTTTGGTGTGTGCCGTCTACGGCATTGTCTTTAGCATTGTCCTTCAGGTGAGCACTGTCTCCAGTGCTGTGTCTTGCCTTGCCCTTCTGGTGAACGCCGTCTACGACGTTGCCTTTAGCATTGTCCTTCAGGCGTGCGCCGTCTGCGGCGTCGCTTTTAGGACTGCCCTTCTGGTGAGCACCGTCTCCTGGGCTTTCTCTTGCTACCGTCTCCCGGTGAGGGCCATCAACAGTGCTGCCAGCACCTTTGGCAGCCTATGCTGTTGCGGGAGCGCCGTTTCCTGCAGCGCCTGTGGCATCGTCCTTTGTTTGGCGCCATCTCCTGCAGTGCCTATGGCATCGTCCTCTGTTTGGTGCCGTCTCCTGCACCACTTACAGCTTTATCCTTCTATTTGCCGTCGTCTCCTGCACATCCTCTTGCTTCGTTCTTCTGGTGTGTGCCGTCTACGGCATTGTCTTTAGCACTGTCCTTCAGGTGAGCACTGTACCTGGT
>NW_011136438.1:0-404 GCF_000146605.3 Meleagris gallopavo
CCAACATCACTACTGCCTCCTCTGGTACCGTACTGGGAGATGCTTCAGAGTCCATTAGCCTGCATTTCCTTCCTCCCATCAGCAGCTGCTCCTGCACTGACCTTCATTCACACTGGGATGCCGTCCACTTCTAGCGCCAGCTGACCTGCGAGACAGAGAAAGGAAATGTGGGATCAACACAAATGCAGAAGCCCAAGGCTGTGCCACCACCACGTACTGCAGCCTTGGAAGTCAGCTGCAACTGCAACTGATTGAATTAACTGTAACTGTCAGAATTAAACAGGCACCACTGTAATTAAGCTGACTCACATCACAGACAGAAGCTGGAGAGCTCTCGTGGCACAAAACTCAGGGCTGTAGCATTTAAGGTTCCTCTAAGCTTTAAAACAAGATGAAAGACAAGG
>NW_011136439.1:0-370 GCF_000146605.3 Meleagris gallopavo
AATACGCCTTTTTCACCCAGAAAATTGCAGTATTCTCCCCTGAAATATCACGTTTTCTTCCAGAAATAGCAGATTTCTCCATGAAATATGACATTTTGGAACAGAAATACCAGTTCTCTCACAACAAAATCAGCGTTTTCTACCAGAAATACCAGTTTTCTCCCGGAAATATGGCATTTTAACTCTCAGAAATGGCAGTTTTCTCCCCAAAAAATATGGTATTTTTCTCCAACAAGTGACAGTTTTATCACAAAAATACAACATTTTCCACCACAAATACCAGTTTTCTCCCAAAAACATGCCATTTTCCGCCAGGAACTGCAGTTTCCTCCCACAAGTACCCTGTTT
This sequence comes from Meleagris gallopavo, assembly GCF_000146605.3. Lineage (NCBI taxonomy): Eukaryota > Metazoa > Chordata > Aves > Galliformes > Phasianidae > Meleagris > Meleagris gallopavo. Next base: position 349 of record NW_011136439.1, read on the forward strand.
CAACCAGAAACATGACATTTTC
>NW_011136440.1:0-953 GCF_000146605.3 Meleagris gallopavo
TCAGTGCAGGGAGACATGGAGCTGTGCGAGTGCATCCAGAGTACAGCCACAAACACCAACCCAAGGATGGAACCCCTCTCCTGTAAGCAAGGAGAGCTGGGCTGTTCAGCCTGGAGAAGTGAAGGCTCCAAGGGAACCTGGTAACAGCCTTTCAATACCTAAAGGAAAGAACAAGGGAAAATGGAGGTGAAATCTAAGGAAAATGTCTTGTACAGTGAGGGTGCTGAGGCAGTGGCACAGGTTGCCAGAGACATGGTGGATGTGCTGGCCCTTTCAAGGTGAGCCTGGCTCAGACTCTGAGCAACTTGATCTAGCTGTGGATGGTCAGCATGGGGGAGGCGGATCACATCGCAAACCTACCTGCATACAAGCAGCACAACAACATGGGTGCATGATGTTCATTACCTGCTGGACAGATCTCACACCACTGACTGGAGGAGCCCAGGCAATCCTTCAACTCCATCAGGCTGCAAAATGAAATCAGAAGAGACGCAGAACAGAATTTAAAACACAACAAGGATGCACACAATGCCCTTAAAGAACACCGCATGGATGCAATTAGCACATAGCCCTATTCATTACAGCCATCCAGCTTGAGATCCTCCAGAAAAGCAGAGCTCACAGCTCTGAAATCAAGCAGGAATCACTCACCCCATTCTAAGGGCTCACCCCACACCCCAAAGGAAGCAGTCTCCAGATTCATATGCTGCTCTTACACCTAGCAGCCCTTCAGTGCACTTGCGATCCCCCCAAAAAGACAAGATCACAGCCCTGAAAGAAAAAGAGAAACCACTTACCCCATTCCAAGGACCAATACTCCCCCACACTCTCAAGTGAAAGGAAGCAGCTTCCAGGTCCCAAAATACCTACCAGCCCCTTAAGTACGCTCAGGGTTCCCTGCTAAGAAAGAGAGAGAGCAGCTCCACAATGGAAGGAAAGAAAAAAAAAAAAAA
>NW_011136441.1:0-499 GCF_000146605.3 Meleagris gallopavo
CCTGGTACTGTATCTTCCTGCTTTACATGTTATGTATGGTTTGTTCTGACTGTGCTGTGTGTTCACTTTAGTATTTTTGCCATTCTTTTCATTTTAATTAGCGCCATGCCCTATCACTTTTCCCCTCATTGATTTCAAAACAATGCATCTGCAGAGAGAAGGGGAGGGTAAGTATGGTTCGCCATACATTCAGTTATCTGCCTTTTGATAGTTTATGGTTTGCTTTCTAACTAACCCTTCACCTGCTGTCCCTTAGCTTGGGAATGTTCTGATTTGCAGTATTTTTTCCTCCTTAAGGGCCCCCTTCTTGTATCTTGTACTGCATAAGCAAGCAAGATTCTAGCTTTAAAAAAAAAAGAAAGAAAAAAAAGAAAACGAAACCCAACCAAAAAAACTACCCTGAGCAAAACCACTACAAATTCTTAGTGAACGCACTCTGGAAAGCAGGTACAAGGGTTACCACTTATTTATTATTTTTCAAAGATTACTTTGTGGGTTT
>NW_011136442.1:0-357 GCF_000146605.3 Meleagris gallopavo
CCACCCATGTGACGACATAACCCAAAAAAGTGACGTCACACACCCCATGTGACGTCACAACCCCCAAGTGACGTCACGCGACCAAAATACATCACAGACGCCATTTGACGTCACACCAGCACATGTGATGTCACACCCCCATAATGACGTCACAACCCCCATGTGACGTCACCACACCCCATGTGATGTCACACCCACCCATGTGACGTCATAACCCAAAAAGGTGACGTCACACACCCCAAGTGACGTCGACAACCCCCAAGTGACGTCACACGCCCAAAATGACGTCACCCACCCCATGTGACATTACACACCCCAAATGACGTCACAACCCCCATATGACGCAATACCCCCAAA
>NW_011136444.1:0-359 GCF_000146605.3 Meleagris gallopavo
CTCTCAGATGACCTAATAGCAGTTTCTTCTGAAGCTACTGTTTAGTTCTCCAGGTTAAGAAAGAATTAAGCATGCATTAACGTGAAGGAGGTTGCAACAGGTGCTACTGCTGGTGGGCTGAGCAGCTTTTCTCTTGCGGGCACTGTAAGCTGGCAGGGCTGCTACTGCCTGGTGCCAAACTCGTACCGTGTTAGCGATGTGCTGCGGATGGCGTCCTAATCAGATTGTTCTCAAGCGGGGAAGCACGACAGTACTCAATATGAGTGATCAAGCTTCACTTTATTGTTGCACACACAGAGTTTATATATGATTCTACTACACATGCGTTCACCTACTATTGGAGCACAAGGTGGGCGTCT
>NW_011136445.1:0-1014 GCF_000146605.3 Meleagris gallopavo
TTCTTACTGCCCAGCTCTCCAGCCTGTCCAGGTCTCGCTGAATGGCAGCACAGCCTTCAGGCGTGTCAGCCAATCCTCCCAACTTCGTATCATCAGCAAACTTGCTGAGGGTGGCCACAATCCCCTCATCAAGGTCATTGATGAAGATGTTGAACAAGACCGGACCCAGCACAGACCCCTGGGGGACACCACTGGTCACAGGTCTCCAGCCAGACTCTGCACCACCAACGACGACCCTCTGCGCTCTGCCAGTCAGCCAGTTCTCAACCCACCTCACTGTCCACTCGTCTATCCCACACTTCCTCAGCTTTGTTATAAGGATGTCATGGGAGACAGTATCAAATGCCTTTCTAAAATCAAGGTGGACTACATCTACTGCTCTTTCCCCATCCACCCAGCATGTGACAGCATCATAGAAGGCCACCAGGTTGGTCGAGCACGACCTCCCCTTGGTGAACCCATGCTGACTACTCCTGATAACCTCCTTTTCTCCCAATTGTCTGGAGATGGTATCCAGCACAAGCTGTTACATCACCTTTCCAGGGACAGAGGTGAGGCTGACAGGCCTATAATTACCCGGGTCTTCCCTCTTGCCCTTTTTGAAGACCGGAGTGACATTGGCTATTCTCCAGTCTTCAGGGACCTCCCCTGTTATCCAAGACCTCTCAGAAATGATGGAGAGCGGTTCGGCAATGACCTCTGCCAGCTCCCTCAGCACACATGGATGCACCCCATCAGGTCCCATGGACTTGTGGACCTTAGTACTGCCTAGGCGCTCACGCACGCACTCTTTCCTGACTAAAGGGAAGTCTCCCATTCCCCAGACCCTCTCACTAACCTCCAGGATGTGGGAAACCTGAGGGAGAGCCTTTTCACTGAAGACGGAAGTAAAGAAGGCATTCAGTATCTCTGCCTTCTCAGCATCCCCCGTTACCACGAACCCCCCCCTCACTTAGTAAGGGGCCCACATTCTCCCTAGTTTTCCTTTTGCTGTTAACATACTTGAAGTAAGTC
>NW_011136446.1:0-926 GCF_000146605.3 Meleagris gallopavo
CTACCCATGCCACGATTCCCTTCAAGTCTACACCTAAATTTCGGCAGGAGAACTGTGTTGGGTGAGATGAAGATCCAGCCTGGCAGGGGACCAGCGACCGCCTCAACAGACACGGGTGTTAGTTAGAGAGTGTGCTGGTAGAGCATAGTGAGCTCTGCTTTCTGCTCTGTAAGGCTGTTTGCCCCGTAAATTGTAGGTGAAAGGAGAGGTTTAAGGGGATTGGCAAAAGACAGTCCAGTAAGTATTGCTGTGGCTACCAGCAGACAGTTGGCTTGTTTTTACAGCGTTTCTTTCTTTATAAACATTTTTCTAAGCTTGTTCCTGTGGAAATGACAGTCTCTTCCACGTGGATCCCAATTCCCTGAAGCCAGAGCAGTCCCTGAAATAAGCAGCGCTGCTCTGAATCTGAACTTGTCAAAGTCCGTTCAAGTTTGGCACCAAAAGTAGGCCTGATTCCCGGCCTGTGGGTCTCAGTGGCCGCTCCCTGCCACCCTCTGTGGCATCATGGTCACCACCTCATGGGGGATGTGGGTGCGGGCCCTCAGCTCCAAAGCAAGAGGTAACAGCTCCACAGCTTCTCTGAGCAACCTATTCCAGTGCACCACTGCCCTCCGATTCAAGAATTTCCTCCCAGCGTCCAAGCTCTATTTATCTGGCGTCTTTGTTCAATATTGTGCATCACCTCCAAGCACAGCTAGTTCCCTCTGGTTTCCCTCGACACCTTTCCACTTGCCTGGGAACATACCAGATCTTCTTTGAAAGGATACTTTCCTTCATGGCTGAGAAAGAATCACTTCCATACCATGAAATCAGATATCCCTTTTCCAATTGCTTTGTCAGGATCCCTTCAAGGGGATCCCAGATGCCTGGCTTCATTGCCCACTAAGTCCGGGCCACGGGCCCCATTCTCCTGTTATCAGAGCAGC
>NW_011136447.1:0-503 GCF_000146605.3 Meleagris gallopavo
TGGAGGGCTATGTGCTTTTTAGGAAAGATCGGCTGGCTAGGCGGGGTGGTGGAGTTGCTCTTTATGTGAGAGAGCAGCTAGAATGTATTGAACTTCACTTGGGGGAGAGTGATGTAGCAGTGGAGAGCTTATGGGTGAGAATCAAGGGGCAGGCTGGTAAGGGTGACACTGTTGTGGGGGTGTACTACAGGCCCCCTGATCAGGATGAGGAGGCTGATGAGGCCTTCCAAAAGCAACTGGATGTAGCGTCACGTTCCCAGGCACTGGTGCTTATGGGGGACTTCAATTATCCAGATATTTGCTGGATGACCAACATAGCCAGGCACGCACGGTCCAGACGGTTCTTGCAGTGTGTTGAAGACAAACTTTCTGATGCAGGTGGTGGAGGAACCGACGCGGGGAGGGGTGTTACTGGACCTTATTTTCACCAACAGGGATGGACTTGTTAAGGAAGTAAAGGTAGGGGGCAGTTTGGGTTGTAGTGATCATGAGATGGTGGAGTT
>NW_011136448.1:0-486 GCF_000146605.3 Meleagris gallopavo
GAATGAAGGCTTTAACAGAAGCTGTTGTCACTAAATTCAGAGAATTATTCTCAAACCTCCAGGACGTGACTGTTTGCACTTTGTGAGGAAGAAAACATGCAGCAGAAGAAACACTATCTGACTCCTTTCACTGTGCCTCGGGTCTTTTCTAACACTGGAAGAGAGGCACAGATCTTCTGTTTCTCAGGGAGAGAAAGGAGTTACAGCTGTATCCAAAAAACCTGAATCGGCTTTGGCTAGTACAATTCCTCCTACAATATATGTATGAATTAATTGGTTTCAGAGAGAGATTTCAAAGAAAAAGGGTATATTTTATGGGATGATACTACTTCAAAGCTGTATCAGTCACTTTAGTCACCTGTGGTGTAACACCGTAAATAAAAACAAACCCCCATCTGCAGGGCAAAATCAGGATTAAGTGAAAATTGAACAGGTTTTGGAGCCATTTCAACATTTTTCCTTTGTATTTTTTTTTTTCTAGTCTCC
>NW_011136449.1:0-614 GCF_000146605.3 Meleagris gallopavo
GCAGCTGCTTCCAGCTGTCATCTGCAAGCCCCTGTAAGTGCACTGGGTTCAAACAGATAACACAAATAGAAAGCAGCATGAACTAAGTGTGTGTGTTGTTTTTTGTTTTTTTGTTTTGTTTTTTTTTTTACTTCTCTAGGTCTTTCTAATTCTCCAACAAACCTGGTTCTGCTGTGCAGAGCAGGTGGAAGCAATGCAGTGGCATGACCAAGGGTGCAGCCTGGCTCCACCCTCCCGAGCTTCGTGGAAGGGCTGGCTGCCCCAGGGCAGGAGCTGTGCTTGGAGCTGTGCTCCTGTGTGCTGCTTTGTGTGCCCTGTTCCTCAGATAGGGGTAAGTATTTCTGTGGTTATTTACTGGGTGGGGTCCTTTGTGTTTCTTGGGTAACTTCAAGCTGTGTCTGCTCCTGCCTGTGTGTGCCCTTTTGGGTTAAGGGTTGCCCTTCAGAGTTTGTGGGCTGGCCCTAAGGAGGCCCCTCTGGCTTCGGCCCCTGTGGGCCGCCTGGGCCCGGCCCCTCATGCTGTGGTCAGGCTGCCGATGGCAGTTGGTATCTGTGCAGCGATAGCAGTCTGTGTAGCAATGGCGGCACTCGAGGGAAGACACGGTGTGGCTTTGC
>NW_011136450.1:0-541 GCF_000146605.3 Meleagris gallopavo
TGTTTTCAATTGGCTATATATACCTATTGCTCCATAGAGCAAAGTGGTGAACTTAATTAAGGCCCAGTATGTTTTTAGCATTAAGAAAGAAGAGACAGTGGCATGCAGCCCCTTAAAAGGCAGTTTCAGTAGAGAAAGCATTTTTTCTCTTTTTTTTTCTTTACAGAAACAAGATAGCAAGGCTCAAAGTTTACAAATATCCTAGAGTATTGGCCGTCCGCCTGGACTTTTCAAGGTCACGCTTTCAGACAGTACTGGTGAAACAGATAAACTTTCCCAATGAAGCTGTCTGAGAGCGGAGAGAGAGATTTAGTTCAAAAAAGCTAAAAAGCAACTGTTGCCCGCATTCTCCACCAAGAATGTCAACGGTTTACGGGCTGGTTCGGCCCGGTTCCGTGACTAGAAGGGCGAGGGATCCGCGGATCCGCGCCCCCGGAAAAAAAAGAAATAAGGGACCCCGAAATAATTGAAAACAGTGGCAACAATCTGAGGTAAAACAAGTAATTTACTAAATATGGTATCAACAGAATTTTATAAGGAG
>NW_011136451.1:0-427 GCF_000146605.3 Meleagris gallopavo
GAGGACGGTGGCTGAAATGTAAACACAGGGAGGCTGACCTTCCCACAAACCCGCCAAGTCAAGTGTCACGTGCTTTCCTTTTTGTTGGTAGATCTGCAGTTTCATCAGTTTTCCTCCAGTTCTCCAGGACCTCGACTAAGGACATCCCCTTTCCTATACCAGATATATTTCCCATTTTTAGCGTGCTTCCAAGCCTGAACTGAGGAGTGGAAACTGAAGACTCGCTGGTCCTCGCACCTCCCATCCCCAAAGTCCCACTGAACTCACCCACTGCTGGCAGCCGGACGCTTTGAGGCAGGGGGGTCTGACGGCCATCACCTATAGGGTCCCACCTGGGTCTCCAGAAACCGTTGCAGCAGTCGCACTAGAAAAAAGTTGCATTAGAAAATACCCAGGCTCCTAAATCAATGCACCTGGATGATTCAGA
>NW_011136452.1:0-864 GCF_000146605.3 Meleagris gallopavo
TTGCAACCAAGGATAGGACATCTTCTCCCACAAATACCACTTGTCTCCCTAGGATAGGACATTTTCCCTAAATGCTATGGCAGTTTTGCTAAGAAATACTCCTTTCCTTCCCTAAATGGGACATATGCACCCACAAAGACCACGACTCCGAGAAATTCCTCCCAGTTCCTCCCAATTACACTCCATTACATTCCTCATCATGACACTTACTCCCAGACTTTTGGCATTTTACTGCGGAAAGACCATTTCGATCCAGAATATATGCCATTGGCCCTCACAAACACCAATTGCCTCACAAAGATGTGGCACATCCCACCAGAAAGACCATTTCTAGCCCCCAAAAGATGGCATTTACTCCCAGAAACACCAGCTTTCTCACACATTCCTCACTTTTTTTCCCCCCACATAAGACCTTTTTCACCCAGAAATGACAGTTCTCTTAGGAATACCTCCCAATTCCCCCTAATCTGCTACACTACACTCCGCACTATGACACTTTCTCCCCAAACTAGGACACTTTCTCCCAGAAAGGCCGCTTTTTCCCCCCAAAGTACACCGTTGGCTTCCAAAAAGAACACATTCTCCCCAAGAAATACCACTCTTCTCCAATACAATGACATTACCTCCCAGTAATGCTACCTTGGGCCCAAACATTGGACAGCTTCTCCCACAAGTACTACTTTTCCATCCAAAAGAGGACATCTTCTCCCCAAAGAATGCTATTTTCTCCCGGAACAAAGCAGCTTTCTCACACATGGGTGGCATTTTCCAACCAACTATGCTACTCTCTCCCAGAAACGAGCACTTTTCTGACAAGTACCTTCCCTTTTCTCTCAAAAATACTGCTAGGCACTCCTCAACAGG
>NW_011136453.1:0-474 GCF_000146605.3 Meleagris gallopavo
TTGTTAAGATTCTATTTGAATATTTGCCCTCAAAGAAATAAATTACAGCTCTTGAACTTTGCACACCTGTGTACAACTGAGGAAAACAAGAAGCAGATAGGGATGCCCTACCAATCCTCAAGTTTATAAACTGGTTGCAGAAGACCAGAGAGGGGAGGAGAGAGAGAGGAAAAAAAAACAAGGAAAAAAGAACAAGTTTTCTATGGAGCTAAAAATCTGTTCAAAATCACAGCGTATTAGAAACACAGCACGGGGAAAGATGACTTGAAAGCTGCTAAGACCAGTGTATCATCTCATGCAGCCTGTTACATGTCAGCCCACTATTTATTGCGTTATCTTTTCCAAGTGAGTGACTTGCTTTGCCTTTGCGTTCCAGATTGTTCACAGAAGTCTCTGGAGCCAGTGTTACCAAGATGAGATTCTGGAAGGTGTTCTCTTTTGGGGGAGGTGTCTTTAAGCATTATGATGGTTATT
>NW_011136454.1:0-324 GCF_000146605.3 Meleagris gallopavo
GAGGATCTCAAGCTGGATGGCTGTAATTCATGTGCTAATTGCATCCATGCGGTGTTTTTTAAGGGCATTGTGTGCATCCTTGTTGTGTTTTAAATTACGTTCTGCGTCTCTTCTGATTTCATTTTGCAGCCTGATGGAGTTGAAGGATTGCCTGGGCTCCTCCAGTCAGTGGTGTGAGATGTGTCCAGCAGGTAATGAACATCATGCACCCCATGTCGGTGCGCTGCTTGTATGCAGGTAGGTTTGCGATGTGATCCGACTCCCCCATGCTGACCATCCACAGCTAGATCAAGTTGCTCAGAGTCTGAGCCAGGCTCACCTTGA
>NW_011136455.1:0-354 GCF_000146605.3 Meleagris gallopavo
CACAAGTGCTACTTTTCCATCCAAAAGAGGACATCTTCTCCCCAAAGAATGCTATTTTCTCCCGGAAACAAAGCAGCTTTCTCACACATGGGTGGCATTTTCCAACCAACTATGCTACTCTCTCCCAGAAAGAGCACTTTTCTGACAAGTACCTTCCCTTTTCTCTTAAAAATACTGCTAGGCACTCCTCAAGAGGACATTTTCTCCCATCTACACCCCGTTTTCTCCCCAAAGGACCCCTTTTCACACCAAAAATACCACACTTGCCCTCCAAGAGAAGTCAGTCTTTCCCACAATTGTCCACTTTTCTCCCACCTACTTGTCATTTTCTCCCAGAAATACCACATTTCACTT
>NW_011136456.1:0-554 GCF_000146605.3 Meleagris gallopavo
TGAGCACATAACGCTTACCATTACGAGATCGTGGCAAGGTGATATAATCAACCTGCCATGCCTCCCCATATTTGTACTTTTGCCATCGCCCTTCCTCCCAGAGAGGTTTCATTCTCTTGGCTTGTTTAATTGTGGCACACGTGTCACAGTCGTGAATGATTTGCGCAATAGCATCCATAGTTAAATCCACCCCTCGGTCTCTAGCCCACTTATATGTCGCATCTCTCCCTTGATGGCCTGAGGTCTCATGGGGCCCATCGGGCTAGAAATAATTCACCCTTGTTCTGCCAGTCCAGATCTATTTGGGCCACCTCAATTCTGGCAGCTCTGTCTACCTGATGGTTATTTTGCTGCTCTTCAGTAGCCCTATTCTTGGGCACATGGGCATCTACGTGACGCACCTTTATAACCATATTCTTTATTCGGGCAGCAATATCTTTCCACAGGTCAGCAGCCCAAATAGGTTTACCCTTTCTTTGCCAGTTGTTTTGCTCCCACTGCTGTAACCACCCCCATAGAGCATTTGCCACCATCCACGAGTCAGTGTAAACATA
>NW_011136457.1:0-801 GCF_000146605.3 Meleagris gallopavo
TATCCTGGGCTGCATCCAAAGATGCGCAGTCAGCGGGCGAAGGGAGGAGATCCCCATCCCTCTGCTCTGCGCTGGTCAGGCCTCACCTGCAGTGCTGCGTCCAGATGTGGAGTCCTCAGTGCAGGGAGACATGGAGCTGTGCGAGTGCATCCAGAGTACAGCCACAAACACGAACCCAAGGATGGAACCCCTGTCCTGTAAGCAAGGAGAGCTGGGCTGTTCAGCCTCCTGGAGAAGTGAAGGCTCCAAGGGAACCTGGTAACAGCCTTTCAATACCTAAAGGAAAGAACAGGGGAAAATGGAGGTGAAATCTAAGGAAAATGTCTTGTACAGTGTGGGTGGTGCGGTAGCGGCACAGGTTGCCAGAGACATGGTGGATGTGCTGGCCCTTTCAAGGTGAGCCTGGCTCAGACTCTGAGCAACTTGATCTAGCTGTGGATGGTCAGCATGGGGGAGTCGGATCACATCGCAAACCTACCTGCATACAAGCAGCGCACCAACATGGGGTGCATCGTGTTCATTACCTGCTGGACACATCTCACACCACTGACTGGAGGAGCCCAGGCAATCCTTCAACTCCATCAGGCTGCAAAATGAAATCTGAAGAGACGCAGAACATAATTTACAACACAACAAGGATGCACACAATGCCCTTAAAAAACACCCACCGCATGGATGCAATTAGCACATAGCCCTATTAATTACAGCCATCCAGCTTGAGATCCTCCAGAAAAGCAGAGCTCACAGCTCTGAAATCAAGCAGGAATCACTCACCCCATTCTAAGGGCTCACCCCACACCC
>NW_011136458.1:0-771 GCF_000146605.3 Meleagris gallopavo
GGGGAGTCTAAAGAACAAAAACAATACGAAAAAAGGTTTTCTACTAAGGAAAAGGAAAGGTTGTTGCAAATGGGTATTGAAGAAAAGGATGGGAAGTGGTTACTTCCTGATGGTCGGGAAGTCCTACCAAAAGGACTCGCCTGGAGGGTAATGAGAGAATTCCATAGAAAAACGCACTGGGGAATCCAGGCACTAGTGGACCGATTTAGCACCAAATATATGTGCATTGGGGTATACGATATAGCAAAGGCTGTTTTGGGAGGATGCTTGACCTGTAGGAAAGTTAATAAGCAGCATCTAAGAGAAAGAATACCGGGTGGGAGAGAATTAGCCTTAAGACCGTTTGCCAAAATCCAGATAGATTTTTACAGAATTGCCTAAAACTGGGAGATAGAAATGTTTATTGGTGATAATAGACCACCCGACGTATTATGTAGAAGCTTTCCCAGTAGCCAGAGCCACTGCCCAAACAGTGGTAAAAGTATGATTTGAAAACATCATCCCCAGATATGGGAACATTGAGGTAATAGATTCAGACAGAGGACCTCATTTTATTTCCAGAACAGTGAAGGAGGCTTTAGAACCACTCGGAGTTAAGTGGGAATTCCACACTCCGTGGCACCCCCAAAGCTCGGGGAAAGTAGAGAGGATGAACGGAGAAATCAAGAAACAACTTACTAAATTAGTGATAGAAACTAAGATGTCCTGGATTAAATGTTTACCACTGGCACTATTAAATTTAAGGACCCAACCTAGGACAGATACAGGCAT
>NW_011136459.1:0-602 GCF_000146605.3 Meleagris gallopavo
TCTTATCTAGTCTCATAAGGGCACAGAATGCACTTATGTGAAAAAGAACAAGGATTCCTTGCCTTAGTGTAATGAAGGATGTGAAAATCTGTTTATTTGCCAGTAAAGTTTATTACAAGATTATTTGAATATGTGAAGAAATAGAAAACATTCCAACTTCTTAAACTGGAGTAGTGTTAAGCCAGCTGCTGTTATTAAATATTTTTTTAACTAGAATGGATTGTATTTCTCCATCGACAAAAAAAATAACCACAACTATTTCTGCTTCTCCCTGCTGTTCTATAAAATAGGAAAGTAGAGGGAGGAATGTGATAGGCATTACTGTATGACTGTACAAGGCTATACCGCCATCGAGAGGTGCTGGGTGATATACCAAGTGCAGAGTTGAATAACTGCAAAAGTGGGAGAAAAATTAACACACGTGCATACCTAGCCCTCCGTGTGTTAAAACACAATAAACATTTTGTTAGGCATGCGGATTTCTAGTGATCTGTGTATGAGGAGTTGATGGATGGTGCAGGTATTTCTCTTTGATTTTCTTTGCTTTATATCATACAAGACCGTAAGTGCTTGTGAATAGGTCAAATGTTAAATACTTTTAG
>NW_011136460.1:0-944 GCF_000146605.3 Meleagris gallopavo
AGGAAGCAATGGCAGTCCCACCTCACCAAAGCAAAGATGAGGGCTGTGCATAATGAGCAGTTCTCGGACAAGATGGAAGCAAAAATGGTGTTGGGTAGCTGAGCCTTCTCTGGTGGTAAGCAACATCGTGCACAGAGTGCAGCCATGTGCTCCGAGCAAGGAGCACAGGTTTGTGCAAGAGGCCCGGATGCAGGGCAGTGCCTTCATGACTGTATTGTGTCCAACAGGTGGCAGCAGAGCTGCGGTGCTCCCAAGTGCCGTAACAACTGCCCGGAGAGATGTGTTGGTCTCGGTGGAAACAGCAAGGAAGTGGAATGTGCATTCCCGGCATGCCCCGGAACCTCACTTTGCTGACTGGTCATTGTCTGCCCAGCAGGTAAGGGCGATGCACACCCGCCAGCGTTTACCATTCCAGAGCCCGGCACAATAGGGTTCCCCCAGAGCTCTGAATTGCGCTTCATGGTGCCCAGAAGGCTGCCTATCCTCTTTGTTCTGTGTCTTGCTTGTCTCTGGTCTTGCACTGTTTTCACTATTACATTCTCTTGTCCTCCTATTTTTGTGTTCCTTGCCCCATTCTCTTGGCCTAATGACCCCTTGGCTTTTGTGTTGCCGCATTCATGTCGGCATTCAGTTTTTGGCGTTCCCTGCCGTATTGTCTGGGCCGTCATCCTTGGCATTTCCTTCCATGTTCTCTTGGCCCTTGCCTTTGCCTGGGCATTCCCTTGCCCTCCTGTTTTTGTAGAACCTGCACCTGGGGCGGGGTGCAGCCCTGCGAGCACAGCTGGGGGCAGTTTGGCTGTGGAGTGGGGGCAGAGCCAGGCTCCACCCCTCCCTGATCCCATTTAAGGGCTGGGAGAGTAGGGGCAGCATGTGAACCTGGGGAGTGCTTCCTTTGGAGTATGCCTTGTCTTTGGTGATGGAGTGAGTGTATTTTTTTTTTTTTT
>NW_011136461.1:0-399 GCF_000146605.3 Meleagris gallopavo
TATTTTGGGAGAAAGCTACTATTTCTCGGAGAAAACATCATATTTCTGGTTGAAAACGGTATTGATGGGAGAAAACGTCCTATTTCTGGTTGAAAATGGTATTTGTGGGAGAAAACTGGTATTTCTTGTAGAAAAAATGGTATTTGTGGGAGGAAACTGCAGTTCCTGGCAGAAAAAGGCATAATTTTTTGGGAGAAAGCGGCTATTTGCGGTATAAAATGTCGTATATTTGCGATTAAACTGGCATTTCTTGGGGAAAATATCATATTTTTGGGAAAAAATCTACTATTTCTTGGAAAAGGTGTCATGTTTAAGGGAAGAAATCTGGAATTTCTGGGAGAAAATGTCATGTTTGGGGGATAAAAATAGGTATTTCTGGTGAAAAACGTGAGTCTTTGG
>NW_011136462.1:0-393 GCF_000146605.3 Meleagris gallopavo
AGCCGTAATACTGCACGAGAGAAATCTGGATCTATAGGATTTTATATTATAGACCTGTCTGTTAAATTTCAAAGACTGAGAGCACTATTCTGGTTGTCTCAGGAGCATGGAACTAAAAGATGACTTCTTGAACAGTAAAAGTTTCAGTAGCAGCAACCATGGTAGTAGGTTGAGATTGGTTAGTAAAAAGCACAGATTTTCCCATGAGTAATTTGAAACAAGTCCTCTTCAGTTGCTGTTTATTAATGTCTTCTGGAATTCCAAACGCTCAGAGTTACTCAGTAGTACGTCTTGCTGCAAACAGCTTTTCTTTTTGTTCTCAGTCCTGCCTGAATTTTGCTTCTCCACCTCTGCAGACGACACCTCTATGGCTCTTCTCCGTAATCCTGTGTT
>NW_011136463.1:0-583 GCF_000146605.3 Meleagris gallopavo
TTAGTGAAAAGTATTCTGAAAACTTTGTAAGTTGATTGTTTCTCACATATAATTTTCCACATAATTTTATGAGGAATATATGGAATTGGGAAAAACATGCTTTGTGCATTTGATTTTTTTATGTATATCACTTCGATACATATTTAATTTCATATTCAATTTTAATTGAATTTCAGTCAAGAAGGTAAGTAGTTATGCAGTTTTGGAGAAGGACAACAGTATCCTGGGTTGGGCAGGTTGAACAGGGCTTTAAAATGTAGAAACAGATTTTCAGTAAAGTTGAATGAATGTGAACATCTGGCTATCTGCATCCACAGTATAGTTTAAAGCCTAGAATCTCATAAATATTCTTAGATCTCATCAGGAAAGGAAGTCAAGGAAAAACAAAGTTATTATCTAAAAGAGAACAGTTGTAAATATTGCATTTTAATCTGTAAGAAATTCAGAGTGATAGATAATTGAGAACCCTACTTTTTGTATTTTGTATTCTAGTTGCCATGTAAATATTTCCAGTACAATTATTTGAAAGACAATCAAGCTTTATTTTATATATATTCAGAAAAATCCACACCCAGAAAGCTTT
>NW_011136464.1:0-786 GCF_000146605.3 Meleagris gallopavo
GGAACGCAGCGTCTCCACCTCTTGCCACAGATCAACTCCTGCCTCTGGCGAGTCCTCTGCGCTTGGGACGCAGCACAAGCCCTTCCCTTCCAGTTGCCTTAGTTCCTCTGCACTGTCCGTGACGGGACACGCACGGCCATGCCAGAAAACCGGACGACTCAGTCAGCTGCCTTTGGTGCCACCTCCCAGGAAGCATTCCAGCCAATTCTGCTGTCCTGCGGGCCTTCTCGCTCAAGCCCTTATCATTTCTTTTTGCTTTCCTTCTTGGCTTTCTTCCTCAGCCGAGCAGCACTTGCCTTGGGTTTCTGCACTGTCTCCCAAGTCTCAGTCTCCCAGGACTGCGCGAGTCCTACAAGAAGCAATTCAGAAACGGTCAGGGAACCTTCACGGCTAACAACTGGCTGACAGCTCGCTGTGGGAGCTCAAGTCACCCGCCCGGCAGCTTTGGCTGCCAGTACTGGAAACCGCCTTCCTCACCTTCGGGCACGCTAGAAGCTCCACCTCTATCTCCTTCCCAAAAGTCCCATACAAACTAGAACCCAAAGCCATCTCCTGCAAGGCAGCGCCTGCACAGGGGTTGGACACTGTGCCTGGCAGCGCGTGCACGCAGCACAGCAGCAGCAGCAGGATAAGATGAGCTTGCACCTCAAGGCTTCCTGCGTGCATCAGGAACAGCACGCACACGGAAGGCAGGACAGAACAAACCACGGCACTCTCAGCAGTGCCGGGGCACACTACCGTAGGCCACGGCTACAAACTGTTCCCTCCCTGCCTACCGTCTGCGCC
>NW_011136465.1:0-613 GCF_000146605.3 Meleagris gallopavo
TGATTGGTTCCCAGTTCCAGATTCTTTGATTCTGTGATGATTCTGGGCTTCAAATGTGTGGTGGTGACTCTGATTCCTCACTAAGAGTACAGACCCCCAGACTTGTAGCTACGCAGTACGATGCATTTCCACATCCACCCCTGTGCACAGTGTGTGGCATAGTTCTGAGTGCCTGACAAACCCAAGCAAAATCAATTTCTGTAGGTTATTTAAAAACATATATATATATATTTGCTTTATTTTCTGCTCCCTGTTCCATTTATTTATGTTCTCCCTTGCTTCATATGTAACTTCCAAACTTGGCATTTTGCAAATAATACCTTTTCCCCTCTCATCCTTCGATGGCTCCTGATGGTCCCTTGTTTCTCAGTTATAATGGGCTCTCAGTGTCATGAGCCCGTTCATGTAAGAATTTGGGAGTGGCGTTCACTCCATGAATCTTATCACAGTTAGTGTCCCTAGTTGCTATCATGCAGACTCCACCAACCTCCAACAGATAGATACAGCTACAATATACACTCCTAAGGGGGAAGCAGGATGCATTTTTGATGAGCATAGATATGCTGTAGTAGATGTAACAGTGACTTAACAAGACTGGACATGGCTGGATGCA
>NW_011136466.1:0-325 GCF_000146605.3 Meleagris gallopavo
CAAACAAAGCAAAGCTAACCCAACCCCGTAAGCAAGGCCAAGCTAAAGCCAATTTGGTTTACATTAATTGAATGCAAAGCTAAAGCCAATTTGGTTGAAATAAATTGAATGCAAAACCAAATCCAATTCGGTTGATGCAAAATGACTGCAAAGCTAAAGCCAGTTTGGTGGAGTTAAATTGAATGCACACGCTGAAATCAGCGCAATTCTCCAAATGGCCACAAAGGGGCGTGAGTCTCAGACTGGCCGGGAAGGAACACAAATCACTTCCAACGGCCCTCAGGCCTTGCTTACAGGGTCGGTTAGCCCTGCGGTACAAACAAAC
>NW_011136467.1:0-866 GCF_000146605.3 Meleagris gallopavo
CACTCTGTGCACCATGTTGCTTACCACCAGAGAAGGCTCAGGTACCCAACAACATTTTGGCTTCCATCTTGTCTGAGAACTGCTCATTATGCACAGCCCTCATCTTTGCTTTGCTTTGGTGAGGTGGGGACTGCCATTGCTTCCTCAGTCCCACAGACCCCTTCCCATCCCACACTGCCATGGGAGATCAGCTTCTGGACCACCTGAGGACCCAAACATCCACGAGTCTTTGGGTCATGACGAGATGAGTCCCAGAGTTCCGAGGGAATTCACCGCTGCAGTCACCGAGCCACTCTCCATGGTACTTCACAAGTCGAGGCAGTCAGGTCAAGTCCCTGGTGAGGAGAAAAAAGGTGACAGCGCACCTCTTAGGAAGGATACAAAGTGTGACGCAGGGAACTACCAGCATGGCAGTCTCACCTCTGTGCTGGTCACGGATCATGGAGCAGATCATCCTGGAAGTGACTCTCAAGCACACATTCCAGTGCGTCACCACCCTGGGCGTGAAAAGCTGCCTCCTAATAACCAACCTAAACCTCCCCTGTCTCACTTGAAAACCATTTCCCCTTGTCCTATCGCTATCCACCCTCCTAAACAGCCGTTGCCCCCTCCTGCCTATGCGCTCCCTTTGAGTCTTGGAAGGCTGTCATGAGCTATCTCCAGAGCTTTCTCTTCTCCCACACAAACAATCCCAGTTCCCTCAACATTTCTTTCTAAGAGAGGTGCTCCAGCCCTCTGATCATCTTCGTGGCCCTTCTCTGGACCTGCTCCAAAAGCTCCACATCATTCCCGTGCTGGAGCCCCAGGCCTGGACGCAGTGCTGCACATGGGGCCCCACACCAGAGCCGAGTCGAGGGGGACAATCA
>NW_011136468.1:0-1239 GCF_000146605.3 Meleagris gallopavo
AGAAAACAGGTCATTCCAGGTTTGGCTCAGTTGGACGAGGCCGAGCACAACACATTTTGACACGTCAAAACGGGAAGAACATTACCAACAAGTACATACAAAAACGGATTTTCCCCATCCCCCATCCCTGGAGGAGACCAAGACCAGGTTGGACGGGGCCGTGGGCAGCCTGGTCTAGTCCCACATGAAATGTGGAGGCTGGCAGCCCAGCCTCAGGCACAGGGGTTGAAGCTTGATGATTCTTAAATTCCCTTCCATCCCAAGACATTCTACGAGGATTCTAGGATTTCCCCAAGTCCAGTCATACACACGGGAGGATTGGGCCACCTGTCTGCGCGTTCCAATGGAGCTTAATGCACTCCTCTTGCTTAGCTTGCTCAACTTGGGGATTAAGGATCATCTTGACAAGCCACGTTCTGATCAAGTGGATCACTAGCACAGCCAAACCTCTATCTGTCCAGCAGGGACGCTGGCTGTTCTCAGCCTCTTCCTGACTTGCAGGAGAACTGCCTTTGCCCTCCCTCATTCTCACTGCCTACAAAACAGCTGCCATATGCCCCGTGGTATGTACGAAGGATCATCAACACAGAGGATAACGTGGGATGGATAAGGGAGGTATTACACACAGAACACACCCCAAAAAAGACTCCCTTTGCTTCCCTGCACCATCAAATGTAACATCCGTACCTGGCTTTGGCACTGAGTTGACGAGAGCATCAGGAACTTGGTTAGTAATCAGTTCCACACACTCGCCAGGGAAAAATCCAACCTGTAACAAGAACAGAAAGAGAGGCCAACTATTGCATGCAGCATTTCCACGTCTGAACTGTTAAACCAAAAGCAACACAACATTTTCCTCGGAACGTGCTTGCCTGATAGCCTTGCTCTGTAAGACTACCCTGCAGACAATGGCCTGCATAAAGGTAATAATAATTTTTCAACATTTGCAGCCAAAGGCAAGGTCCTCTGACATTGACACAGGGAAACCTTTGACGTGCAGAAGCCATCCTGTGCAGGCAGAGCAGCTCTAAGCTGAGATTCCTGCCTTTACTGAAGTGGCATGCTCAAGTCTGAAGCTGGTGCCTACCTGGAAGCCGTGCTTGCCTCTCCACCAGGGGGTCAGCTCCTTTGCTGGCATATCAATAACGCACACGATGTCACCCACCTGCAAGAGATTGCAACGTCAATCCCAGCTCAAATGCCTGCATTCTCCTGCACTGCCAAATACTGTCAAGCTGG
>NW_011136469.1:0-330 GCF_000146605.3 Meleagris gallopavo
TCTCTCTCAATTCGGAGGGCATCTCTCTCAGATTGGAGCTGTTTCTCTCGACAGGAGACTCTCTCGCTCATTTTGCACTGTTTCCCTGAGACTCTCCTTTTCAATTTCACAAACTCTCTCCCTCTCCAGGATAGTATTGAACTAAGGCCCGGTAAGCATTAGCCAGGCCCCAAACAATTTTGGGCCTCCTCAGATCTTCCTGAGCCACGACATTCCTGTCTCAATATCTGTTTAATTTCAGGTCTTTCAGGTGTTCTGGAGTTAAAGTTCCATGACACCGAAGATTTCCATCTCTCTAAAAGTCTCACCCAGGCCTCTCCACATTCCCCT
>NW_011136470.1:0-504 GCF_000146605.3 Meleagris gallopavo
TACGCGTGAGAGCGAAGGAGTGCGATTCCGATGCCGACAAGTGCGAATTCAGCCTCCTGCACTACCTGCGAGTGGGGGGTTTTTCTGCGCAGTCCTGAAAGGATCTCTCCCCACTTTCTGAAACGCTCTCCCTGAGAGCACTACAGCTGTCGCTCCTCGAACTTGCAAATGCCTTATTAGAGAGGGTTTTCCCGTCCACTCTTTTCCTGTCTGAATGCAGATGTGTAGCAGTGGAAAACCTCACTAGCATGAATTGTGGCTCGAAATAAAGGCAGGGACATAGTATTCGGAGGTAGGCGTAGTGCATTCTGCATGTAGCCAAGGCGAAGTGCAAACCGCTCCTTTCCGATGCGCGCACAGGAGCCCGCTCACTCGTCGGAGAAAGCAGCCGGCTGAAGTGGCCGTTCTCGGCAAGCGAGAACACGAGACCGCTGCTGACGGCTGAAAGCGGCGTTCGGGGAGAATGCGATTTCTCGGCCAGCTATGGCAAAGTCTCCGGAGCGG
>NW_011136471.1:0-310 GCF_000146605.3 Meleagris gallopavo
AAAACAACGACAAAAAAAAACGAACGGAGCATGAAAAAGAGAAAAGCAAAAACAAAAGAGAAGGACAGAAATGACAAAATACAGACAAAAGAAATAAGAAGGAAAAACAAGAATACAAAACGAAAATTCCACAAAAAAGAAAGAAAGGAAACATCCAAAGCACACCCAAAAAGAGAAATAAGGCAAAAAGAAGCAAAGACAACAAAAGCCAACGGCAGCAAACGCTGGAGAGCAAAGAAAAAGGAGCGGGAAAGAAAACGAAACCGAGCGACCGAAGGAAAGCAAAGCAGACGAGCGAGGGAAACGAAAG
>NW_011136472.1:0-826 GCF_000146605.3 Meleagris gallopavo
CCACTGCTGTAACCACCCCCATAGATCATTTGCCACCATCCATGAGTCAGTGTAAAGATAAAGCATTGGCCACCTCTCCCGTTCAGCAACATCCAAGGCCAGTTGGACAGCCTTTACCTCTGCAAATTGGCTCGATTCTCCTTTTCCTTCAGTGGTCTCTGCAACTTGTCGTGTGGGGCTCCACACAGCGGCTTTCCATCTGCGATGCTTTCCCACAATACGACACGATCCATCTGTAAACAGGGCATATTTCTTTTCATTTTCTGGTAGTTCATTGTATGGTGGGGCCTCTTTTGCACGTGCTACTTCTTCTCCTGGTGATGTTCCAAACTTTTTACCTTCAGGCCACTCCATGATCACCTCTAGGATTCCTGGACGGCTGAGATTCCCCATCCGTGCCCGTTCCGTTGTGTAATCAGCACAATCCACTTGCTCCAAGTGGCATCAGTAGCATGATGGGTGGAGGGAACCTTTTCCTTAAATATCCAGTTCAGCACTGGCAGTCGAGGTGCCAGAAGGAGCTGCGTTTCAGTACCGATTACTTCAGAAGCAGCCCGAACCCCCTCATACGCAGCTCAGATCTCCTTCTCAGTTGGAGTGTAGCCCTCTTCTGACCCCCTGTAGGCTCGACTCCAGAATCCCAGGGGTCGGCCTCGGGTCTCTCCTGAGGCTCTTTGCCACAAACTCCAAGTGGGACCTTTCTCTCCAGCAGCAGTGTAGAGGATGTTCTTTATACCCTGTCCCGTTCGTACTGGCCCTAGGGCCACGGCACGGGCTATTTCCTGTTTAATCTGTTCAAAAGCCTGCTGCTGCTCCGGGCCCCATG
>NW_011136472.1:2141-2944 GCF_000146605.3 Meleagris gallopavo
AGGTGTTAGCAATGTCAGTGGTGGCATACCATTTGGCTGCCTTTGACTCTAGTTCATATTGGAGCTCTAACATGTCTGGCACAGCAGCACTCAGTGGGGGTGTGACTTCATTCAGGCCATGGTAGTCCACCGTCAGTCTCCATTCTCCACTGGCTTTACGTACTGGCCATATGGGGCTGTTAAAGGGTGAGTGAGTTCTGCTGATCACTCCCTGACCCTCTAGTTGATGAATCAACTTATGAATGGGGAGCAGGCAATCCCTGTTGGTGCGGTACTGCCATCTGTGCACCGTTTTTGTGGCAATCGGTACCTGTTGCTCTTTTACTTGCAGCAACCCCACAGCAGACGGATCTTCTGATAGGTCAGGCAAAACAGACAGCTGCTTAATGTTGTCTGTGTCCACAGCAGCTATCCCAAAGGCCCATCGATACCCCTTAGGATCCTTGAAATGCCCCCTTCTGAGGTAATCGATACCTAGTATACATGGAGCCCCTGGGCCAGTTACAATAGGATGTTTTTGCCAATCCTTACCAGTGAGGCTTATCTCGGCCTCTAACACAGTCAATTCTTGAGAGCCTCCAGTCACCCCGGAAATATGGATTGATTCTGTCCCTTCATGACTCGAGGGCATCAGAGTGCACTGTGCACCAGTATCCACCAGTGCCTTATATTTCAGTGGTTCTGACGTGCCAGGCCATCGAATCCACACAGTCCAATATACTCAATTATCCCTTTCCCCCCCTCGGCCTGAGGGCAGGGCCCCTCTATTCATTACCTGTGATAACTGGAGCAACTGCACTGGT
>NW_011136473.1:0-802 GCF_000146605.3 Meleagris gallopavo
CAGGGGAGGTTTAGGTTGGTTATTAGGAGGCAGCTTTTCACGCACAGGGTGGTGACGCACTGGAATGTGTGCTTGAGAGTCACTTCCAGGATGATCTGCTCCATGATCCGTGACCAGCCCAGAGGTGAGACTGACATGCTGGTAGTTCCCCGCGTCACACTTTCTATCCTTCCTGAGAGGTGTGCTGTCACCTTTTTTCTCCTCAGCAGGGACTTGACCTGACTGCCTCGACTTCTGAAATACCATGGAGAGTGGCTCGGTGACTGCAGCGGTGAATCCCCTCGGAACTCTGGGACTCATCTCGTCAGGACCCAAAGACTCCTGGCTGTTTGGGTCCTCAGGTGGTCCAGAACCTGATCTGCCATGGCAGTGTGGGATGGGAAGGGGTGTGTGGGACTGAGGAAGCAATGGCAGTCCCCACCTCACCAAAGCAAAGAAAAGATGAGGGCTGTGCATAATGAGCAGTTCTCAGACAAGATGGAAGCCAAAATGGTGTTGGGTAGCTGAGCCTTCTCTGGTGGTAAGCAACATGGTGCACAGAGTGCAGCCATGTGCTCCGAGCAAGGAGCACAGGTTTGTGCAAGAGGCCCGGATGCAGGGCAGTGCCTTCATGACTGTATTGTGTCCAACAGGTGGCAGCAGAGCTGGCGGTGCTCCCAAAGTGCCGTAACCACTGCACGGAGAGCTGTGTTGGTCTCTGTGGAAACAGCAAGGAAGTGGAATCTGCATTTCCCGGCATGCCCCGGAACCTCACTTTGCTGACTGGTCATTTGTCGGCCCAGCAGGTAAGGGCGATGCACAC
>NW_011136474.1:0-418 GCF_000146605.3 Meleagris gallopavo
TAACTCCATGACAACATGCTTTGCAGACAGGGCACTTGTGGGCAACGCAGAGGATTGGTGTGCCCACTGCTTTGATAAACTGCAGCATTTACAGACTGAGCTGTGGGAGTTCTGACCCAGCACTGCCAGGCGAATAACGAGGAGGTGGTGCAGCAGCTCATGAGTGCTGCTGGACAAAATCAGGCCGTGCACTCCTTGTGAGTCCATAATTGTGATTGTTTATTGACTGCAATGAGACATGGAGCACTGAGTGGGGCTGGCTTGTGCTGCCCTGTAAGTGCCAAGGACTCACCTCTGCACGTGCAGCAGCAGCTCTCAGAGAAGCCACCTTCATTTCCGCTCTCCTCTCTTTCTGTCTTTTCTTCTTGCTGTAAAGCAAGAAACATGGGTACCACAGAAGCAGATAGCAGCAAAAAAG
>NW_011136475.1:0-481 GCF_000146605.3 Meleagris gallopavo
CTAAAGTGATAAAGGATAATAAAAAAGGCTTCTTCAAGTATGTTTAACAGCAAAAGGAAAACTAGAGAGAATGTGGGCCCTTACTAAGTGAGGGGGGGTTCTGGTAACGGGGGATGCTGAGAAGGCAGAGATACTGAACACCTTCTTTACTTCCGTCTTCAGTGAAAAGGCTCTCCCTCAGGTTTCCCACACCCTGGAGGTTAGTGAGAGGGTCTGGGGAATGGGAGACTTCCCTTTAGTCAGGAAAGAGGACGTGCGTGAGTGCCTAGGCAGTACTAAAGTCCACAAGTCCATGGGACCTGATGGGTGCATCCACGTGTGCTGAGAGAGCTGGCGGAGGTCATTGCCGAACCGCTCTCCATCATTTTTGAGAGGTCTTGGATAACAGGGGAGGTCCCTGAAGACTGGAGGATAGCCAATGTCACTCCGGTCTTCAAAAGGGCAAGAAGGAAGATCCAGGTAATTATAGGCCTGTCAGCCT
>NW_011136476.1:0-865 GCF_000146605.3 Meleagris gallopavo
CATGATCAAAAAACCAAAACTCCTGCGTTTGCACCAACTCCTAAGCCATTTGTTCAAGAGATGGGGTTTTTTAGGCTCATCCCACTATCGTTTCCTGCCACTGAAGGTACAGATGTAATAACCACCTGCACACCTGTCCTTCAACTACCCGCCCCAGTTGCCTGAAGTCATCTTTGATAGCCTTCAGGCTTATCTTACCGACTTCTTCACTGCCAGCCTGTACTATCAATAGTGGATAGTAGTCAGAAGGGCAGATCAGTCTGGGAATTCTCCTAGCAACGTCTTTGACTCGAGCCCCAGGGAGGCAGCACACCTCTCTGCGGGTAGGGTCGGGCCGGCATATAGGGCCTTCAGTTCCTTGCAGCAGGGAGTCGCCTATGACAACCACCCTTCTATCCTTTCGGGTGTAGGAAGTCTTGAGGCGCGGGGTTGACCGCTTCCCCCGAGGCACCCTCACAGGTGGGCCTCCTTCCACACCTGCACACACCTCTCCCTCGGGTTCCAGGGCCTCAAATCTATTCCGCAGAGGCACCTGGGGAACCGAGCATGATCTGGGGGGGACACGCCCACAACGCCGAGTAGGTATCTGTTTCCACCCATCCTTCTCTCTCAAACAGCTTTGCTCTGCTCGGCAACAAAAGGGCAGAGGCTCCGCCACTGAGCAGTGGATATCACCTTGCCCTTTTGGGAGAGAGTTTTGTCCCAGTCCCACACCCCCTAGTTCTACATAAGTATTGTGAGGGTAAGGAGCAGACTGGGGGCTCACTATATCCGGAGCACAGTCTGTCTGTCGATTCCTCTCCGTCACTTGTTTGCAAGGCGACTGGAGACCACATCGCCCCAGTAGGGAGCCACAGTCGCATGC
>NW_011136477.1:0-575 GCF_000146605.3 Meleagris gallopavo
TTTGGGGCCTGGCTAATGCTACGGCCTTATTCAATACTATCCTGGAGAGGGAGAGAGTTTGTGAAATTGAAAAGGAGAGTCTCAGGGAAACAGTGCAAAATGAGCGAGAGAGTATCCTGGTCGAAGAGAAACAGCCTCCAATCTGAGAGAGATGCCCTCCGAATTGAGAGAGACTCCCCTGCAATCCAAACTCAACAGTCTTCAATCTCAACAAGACACCCTCCAATCTGAGCTAGATACTCTCATCATCGAACGAGACAGGCTCCGAGCTGAACTGGAGGATGAGAGCATTGGAACTGACCAACCTGATCAACTACAGGAAGCACCACAATTGATGTCACTTGCCCCTGTAAGAGGACGGAAAATGAAACGAATCTCGACTCAGTTAGAAGAGAAGAAAGAAGAGGGGAGAGGTCCAGAGGAGTGGCTCCAAGATCCACAAGAAGCACCCCTAAGTCCAGGAGAGGGGCCCTCAGTAAGACCACGGTCACCGGCGCCAATGAGGGCAACAAGAAGTCCCGAAAGAGTAAGAGGTGAGCAAGATATCGTTACCATTGTTGATCGATCTCTGAAAA
>NW_011136478.1:0-539 GCF_000146605.3 Meleagris gallopavo
GCAAAGAATGGAAAGCAAAGGGAGCAACTGAAAGCAAAGCCAAGAAACATACTCTGAACAGGAAGGAATGCTTGCAGCAAGGAACAAGATCACGCAAAGAAAGCAGCTGGAAAGCAAAGAATACACAAATAGGAAACAAAGACAATGCAAAGCAAACAAAAAAGCCTCACTACAGAAAAAAATAAAAAAAAAAGCAAAAACAAAACAAGGAAATGAAAAACGAAGCAAAGCCAAGCGAGGATGAGAAATACAAGAGGAAAGCCAATGAATTCAATACACTAGCATGGCAAAGCAAAGAATCCTAGCAAGTAAAGAGAGAACAAAGCTCACCAGTGCTTAACAATGGAAAGAAAGAACCAAAATTTAACAGCAGTGCAAGGCCACAATACCAACAAGAACCAAAGAGCAAACCAAAGCCAGGAAAAACCAGGAAAAGGAAAGAACGAGTATGTAAAAAAAAGCCAAGGAGAGCAAAGCAAAATCACTTGAAATCCTCACAAACAGAGGGGAATACGCTCAGGAAAGGAAAAAGCAGTTCC
>NW_011136479.1:0-892 GCF_000146605.3 Meleagris gallopavo
ATCAATTTTAAAACCATGCATTGTAATTATTGGCAATACTTCTTTCCTGTGGAGCTCAAGCCCTCATGAGTGACAGGGATGGGGGGCTGCAAGGGGATTCTGGTGCTAAGCTGAAAATCTATCCAGAACAAATCTGTCCTCCTGATCTAAAAATATAGGCTAAAGGAAACAAGACATATATTCATCATTACACTGACTACACTAGAGTGTGCTTTGGTGCACACGTGCATCTAGAGGCATCGCTAAGAATTTGATTGCTCCAACCAATCCTTCAGCAACTCAGTAATTCAAGATACCTAACAAAGATTGAGGCTCACTGGGCCATGGGCAAAGCAGGGAGCACATAGGAGGAAACAGGAGTTCAACTCCAGCTCTTCTACACAAAAGACAGGGCGTGCTGAACCAGCACCACGGGAGGAGTTACGACACAGCTGAACAGCTTACAGAGACCTGAGAGTGCCAAAGGACGGTGCCAGGGTAACTCTGACCATTCCTTTGCAGGGGTCTTACGGATGCTTCGGATGCTGATTCCCACCGCCTCTGTCATTTGTAGGAAGTCCAGGCGACAAATGCTCATTTTGTCTGGGTAACGCTTCTATGGTTCTGTGGTTATGACTGGGAAAAAAAAAAAGAAAAAGAAAAGAAAAGAAAAGCACGCCACCCTGTAAAACTTACCACTCTGCTGTTCTTGTCAGCAGGACATCTCAGATGAGCACTACATGTCCTGCACTTGATGGAAAATTCATCCAAGCCTATATTCCACACAGCTTCATCTCAGTGCCAAAAAGAAACACGTGCAGAGATGTTCAGAAGATTCTTTGTGCAGATAAAGGTGCAGGGTGCGTGTGTATTCTCTTCAATTCTCTTCAGTAATAAATATTGATTTGTAATC
>NW_011136480.1:0-995 GCF_000146605.3 Meleagris gallopavo
CTAACCCTACCCTAACCCTACCCCTACCCTAACCCTACCCCTACCCCTACCCCAACCCTAACTCCCTAACCCTACCCCAACCCTAACTCCCTAACCCTAACCCTAATTCACTAACCCTAATTCCCTAACCCTAATTCCCTAACCCTAATTCCCTAACCCTACCCTAACCCCCTAACCCTACCCTAACCCTAATTCCCTAGCCCTGCGTCTAATTCCCTAGCCCTACTACTGCCTGCTACCTGACCAACTTCACTGAGTCCCTCTGAGTCTACCGCTGTCCACTTACCTTCGACACCTACCTTCTTCTGTTCCCAGTCCTGACGGTGACAATGCAAGACACAACACAGTAAAATGACGCGAGTATTTTATTGCACCATTATTTCCACAAGACATGACTCGTAGAAGCATATGCACAATATAACAACAGCAACTAGGCATTTACAAGCAGAACATGGTACACTTATTCATTACAATTCCAAAACTTAGTTGATGAACAGCATACACATTCCATACATGGCAGGATACAATTTAAAGGCGCAGCACACACTTTTTCAATACACTTGCAAGACATTTTTACAGGTAACAGATAAACCAGGAAAAGATCACCAGGCCTACATATCCCATGAACAAGATTACATTACACCAGCATTTTATACTGCAACCCCACCTCAAAAGCAATGAAGGTCTCAGCCCGTCCAAAACAAAATGCAATTCTCATTTCGGCTGCAACTCGGTGCAACTCTCAGAGTGGCCAGGAAAGAAGACAAATCGCCTCCAATGGCCCTCAAGCCTTGCTTACAGGGTTGGGTTAGCCCTGCGGTACAAACAAACAAAGCAAAGCTAACCCAACCCCGTAAGCAAGGCAAAGCTCAAGCCAATTTGGATTACATTAATCGAACGCAAAGCTAAATCCAATTTGTCGGAGATAAATTAAATGCACATGCTGAAAACAGCACAATTCTCAAAATGGCCACAAAGGGGCACGAGTCTCAGAC
>NW_011136481.1:0-830 GCF_000146605.3 Meleagris gallopavo
TGAGGTCAACGTTGTGCTTGAGAAGAAAATCTCCCAGCAGCAGCAGCAGCAGATAACCTGAGAAAACTCTTGGCCTACAGGTGACGGTCTGTGGTGTTCTGAGCTTGGCCACGTCAGGCCCTCGCAAACCACAGGCATCAGAGCGTGGCCGTGTGGTGGCCAAGCAGTCAAATGGGTGCTCAGAACCATCAGGTCTCACTCTTAATCAGTGCTGTAGGTGTGTTCTGTCACTTCTTGGACCGGAAATCGGTATCTTTCACATGCAAGGCATCGGAATGTGACAGAGCTGCATTTCTTTTCCCTGTTGGAGTTCTTGAACATCTCTCATTCCTCCGTAGCCCCCTGAACTTGCTTGAGGAACTGCCCTGGGAGCGCTGTGCTGCGACTGCACTGCAACGCCATGTTTGAGAGTGCGGGCTTCATTGGTTCGTCCCCAGACTACGGCCTGACGTGTGTGAATGCCGACGCTGATTTACACTCCAGGAGTGGTTGGCATGCTCACGCACACAGCTGCAGCGCCAAAATGCCCCTGTGCACTGACAGCTATGCACTCCCCTCCATCCCCAGGGGGTCCTGGAATGAGACAGGCAGGTCCTGCCTCTTCGATCCAGCACCATCAGCTGTACAAGGCGAGGGGGAATTGCGGTTTGTTTTCTTCTGGTTCCGCTTTGAGGTTCAGCAGGGCAGAGGTGTGCAAGCTAATCTGTCACTTGAGGGCCTCTGGGCCCCAGCAAAATCCTCCCAAAATGTTGTGCTGAAGCCAGTGAATTCAAGTAATATTTCCTTGCGTTCAGGCAATTCCGCTTGGCTCCACTGGGTCAGGGACGTGA
>NW_011136482.1:0-350 GCF_000146605.3 Meleagris gallopavo
GGCTATTTGCGGTATAAAATGTCGTATATTTGCGATTAAACTGGCATTTCTTGGAGAAATATCATCTTTTTGGGGAAAATGTACTATTTCTTGGAAAAGGTGTCATATTTAAGGGGAAGAAATCTGGTATTTCTGGAGAAAATGTCATGTTTGGGGATAAAATAGGTAATTTCTGGTGAAAAACGTTAGAGTCTTTGGTGATAAAACTGGAATTTCTGGGGCAGAATATCATATTTTGGGAGAAAGCTACTACTTCTCGGAGAAAACGTCCTATTTCTGGTTGAAAAAATGGTATTTGTGGGAGGAAACTGCAGTTCCTGGCAGAAAAAGGCATATTTTTGGGAGAAAGC
>NW_011136483.1:0-595 GCF_000146605.3 Meleagris gallopavo
GACAGGAGACCTGGAACGTCTCTGCCGTGAGAGACCGGCCGATCCTCCGGAGGTCCTCTCACACCTGCAGGGTCGTAAGAGGTGAACAGGTAGGTAAATACGGAACCTGTGCCATTGCTCACAGAGCTCTATAGCGCAGCTAATGACATGTCATGTGGTTTTTGGTTTGTTTTTCTTTGCTTAGAGAAACGAGACGGCTGCTGGTGTACAGACTGTGACAGGAACGGTGTAAGAGTCTGCAGAAAACGGGCTTCTCCCAGAGGAGAGCTACGTGCAAACACTCCTGTTTGAAAGGTACTTCCCCCAGATCTTTGGTGATTAATAAATTGTACTTTACTGAAGGTGCTTTGTGTTGGCCACGTCATTCCATACTGCACTGCAGCGCACAGCGTGGATATCAGAGCTAGTGGCAGCACGGCACTGAATATCCAGGTACTTCGCAGCACCCAGAAGGTGGGCAGGGGAGGGTGCAAAGGTGTGAGACTGAAAGGGAGAAGGTTTGCGGTGGAGGGGCGAGGAAAACGTACTCTGAAGCACTTGCGTGAGAACTCTCACTGGCAACAGCGAGCAAGTTTTAAGTGACCGAAAGCAGAAC
>NW_011136484.1:0-320 GCF_000146605.3 Meleagris gallopavo
ACTCTCAAGCACACATTCCAGTGCGTCACCACCCTGTGCGTGAAAAGCTGCCTCCTAAGAACCAACCTAAACCTCCCCTGTCTCACTTGAAACCATTTCCCCTTGTCCTATCGCTATCCACCCTCCTAAACAGCCGTTGCCCCCTCCTGCTTATGCGCTCCCTTTGAGTCTTGGAAGGCTGTCATGAGCTATCTCCAGAGCTTTCTCTTCTCCCACAGAAACAATCCCAGTTCCCTCAACATTTCTTTCTAAGAGAGGTGCTCCAGCCCTCTGATCATCTTCGTGGCCCTTCTCTGGACCTGCTCCAAACGCTCCACATC
>NW_011136485.1:0-520 GCF_000146605.3 Meleagris gallopavo
GGCAACACAAAGCCAAGGGTCATTAGGCCAAGAGAATGGGGCAAGGAACACAAAAGAGGAGGACAAGAGAATGTAATAGTGAAAACAGTGCAAGACCAGAGACAAGCAAGACACAGAACAAAGAGGATAGGCAGCCTTCTGGGCACCATGAAGCGCAATTCAGAGCTCTGGGGGAACCCTATTGTGCCGGGCTCTGGAATGGGTAAACGCTGGCGGGTGTGCATCGCCCTTACCTGCTGGGCAGACAATGACCAGTCAGCAAAGTGAGGTTCCGGGGCATGCCGGGAAATGCAGATTCCACTTCCTTGCTGTTTCCACAGAGACCAACACATCTCTCCGTGCAGTTGTTACGGCACTTGGGAGCACCGCAGCTCTGCTGCCACCTGTTGGGACACAATACAGTCATGAAGGCACTGCCCTGCATCCGGGCTCTTGCACAAACCTGTGCTCCTTGCTCGGAGCACATGGCTGCACTCTGTGCACCATGTTGCTTACCACCAGAGAAGGCTCAGCTACCCAA
>NW_011136486.1:0-683 GCF_000146605.3 Meleagris gallopavo
ATTCCCACCCACTATTATCTTGTATTCAATGCTTCTGTCTCCACAGAAGATGTAGCACAATGAAGCATCCGGGTGCTTCTCAGCTGCTTCAGGCACAGGTGAGAGAAAAAAAAAAAAGGTAGTTCTGCTTTACTACTGTAGGCAGATATGGGTAGGGAGGCAGGGAAAAAAGGAAGATAACAAATGTCTTTTAAAAAACTGAAGATAGGAAGGAAATAAATGTCAACATCTTCGACTGTTTAATGTGGAGCTTGCACTTTAAGTCTTGAAACATCAAGATTTTTTCTTTTCATTACATAATTATATCTCAAACATTGTTATGATTTTTAGTTGCTGATAAACTTTGCAGGATGATAAAGAATTTATGTAAGGAAAGAGGTATGGGCGTTTTTTTTTGGTTGGATTCGTGTTCTTCTGTGTTTTTTCTAAGCAAATGTGAGAGAATTTTTGGCACAGCTTCAGATTTGTTCCTCACTTTCACTTGCTTCCAAATCAGGTTGTTGGGGTGACCGTGTATTTAATAAATTAAGTGATGTATTCACATACCTACTGCTCACATATTGAAATCTTTAAAAGCATATCTTCTAGAAGTGGACAATAACAAGTCTAGGGTACATTTATGCACATGCTGATTACTAAAGCCAGACCTACTTCTCAAGTGAAAAGTGATAGTGAAAATATCT
>NW_011136487.1:0-1021 GCF_000146605.3 Meleagris gallopavo
GATCCGACTCCCCCCACTGCTGACCATCCACAGCTAGATCAAGTTGCTCAGAGTCTGAGCCAGGCTCACCTTGAAAGGGCCAGCACATCCACCATGTCTCTGGCAACCTGTGCCACTGCCTCAGCACCCTCACTGTACAAGACATTTTCCTTAGATTTCACCTCCATTTTCCCTTGTTCTTTCCTTTAGGTATTGAAAGGCTGTTACCAGGTTCCCTTGGAGCCTTCACTTTGTCCAGGAGGCTGAACAGCCCAGCTCTCCTTGCTTACAGGAGAGGGGTTCCATCCTTGGGTTCGTGTTTGTGGCTGTACTCTGGATGCACTCGCACAGCTCCATGTCTCCCTGCACTGAGGACTCCGCATCTGGACGCAGCACTGCAGCTGAGGCCTCACCAGCGCAGAGCAGAGGGATGGGGATCTCCTCCCTTCGCCCGCTGACTGCGCATCTTTGGATGCAGCCCAGGATACGGTTGGCTTTCTGGGCAGGAAGGGCCCACTGCTGGCTTGTGTCCAGCTCCCATCCACCAGTACTCCCAGGCCTTATGGAGCAGGACTACGCTCAGTCCTTTCATCCCCTAGCATGTTTTGGTGGTGGCTGTTCCCTCATCCCAGCTACGGACCCTGCACTTGGATTTGTGGCCACTGCTCAGCCTGTTGAGGTCTCTGTGGATGGCATCCCGTCCCTCTGCTGTGTCACTGCACCCCACAGCTTGGTGTCCTTAGGGTGCACTCAACCCCACTGTTGACTGTCCCTGATGAAGGGAACCCTAGATGCTTGTACCAACTGGGCGTTAGAAGCCCTTGGAGCAGCCTGCGAGGACTCGGGGATCCTGGTGGACAAAGAGCTGGACATAAGCCAGTAGTGTGCACTTGCAGCCCAGAAGGCCAACTGTATCCTGGGCTGCATTCAAAAGAGGAGCGACCAGCAGGGAGAGGGAGGTGATTGTCCTCCTCGACTCGGCTCTGGTGCGGCCCCATGTGTCCAGCACTGCGTCCAGGCCTGGGGGCTCCAGCACGGGAAT
>NW_011136488.1:0-1484 GCF_000146605.3 Meleagris gallopavo
CCTCCAAGAGAAGTCAGTCTTTCCCACAGTTGCCCACTTTTCTCCCACGTACTTGTCATTTTCTCCCAGAAATACCACATTTTCACTTGGAAATTGGGCCTGTGCTTCCAAAAAGATGATATTTTCCCAGGCATACCTGTTTTCTTCAAACTACCGCACGTTTTCTACCCAAAAAGACTAGATGACAAGACCAAATAGGACACTTGACAACCAAGAATAGGACATCTTCTCCCACTAATACCACTTGTCTCCCAAGGATAGGACATTTTCCCTAAATGCTATGGCAGTTTTGCTAAGAAATACTCCTTTCCTTCCCTAAATGGGACATATGCACCCACAAATCCCACGACTCCGAGAAATTCCTCCCAGTTCCTCCCAGTTACACTCCATTACATTCCTCATCATGACACTTACTCCCAGACTTTTGGCATTTTACTGCGGAAAGACCATTTCGATCCAGAATATATGCCATTGGCCCTCACAAACACCGATTGCCTCACAAAGATGTGGCACATCCCACCAGAAAGACCATTGCTAGCCCCCAAAAATGGCATTTACTCCCAGAAACACCAGCTTTCTCACACATTCCTCACCTTTTCCCCCCCACATAAGACCTTTTCACCCAGAAATGACAGTTCTCTTAGGAATACCTCCCAATTCCCCCTAATCTGCTACACCACACTCCGCACTATGACACTTTCTCCCCAAACTAGGACACTTTCTCCCAGAAAGGCCGCTTTTTCCCCCCAAAGTACACCGTTGGCTTCCAAACAGAACACATTCTCCCCAACAAATACCTCCCTTCTCCAATACAATGACATTACCTCCCAGTAATGCTACCTTGGGCCCAAACATTGGACAGCTTCTCCCACAAATACTACTTTTTCCATCCAAAAGAGGACATCTTCTCCCCAAAGAATGCTATTTTCTCCCGGAAACAAAGCAGCTTTCTTCACAAAATGGGTGGCATTTTTCCAACCAACTATGCTACTCTCTCCCCAGAAAGAGCACTTTTTCTGACAAGTACCTTCCCTTTTCTCTCAAAAATACTGCTAGGCACTCCTCAACAGGACATTTTCTCCCATCTACACCCCGTTTTCTCCCCAAAGGACCCCCTTTTCACACCAAAATACCACACTTGCCCTCCAAGAGAAGTCAGTCTTTCCCACTATTGCCCACTTTTCTCCCACGTACTTGTCATTTTCTCCCAGAAATACCACATTTCACTTGGAAATTGGGCCTGTGCTTCCAAAAAGATGGTATTTTCTCCCAGGCATACCTGTTTTCTTCAAACTACCGCACGTTTTCTCCCAAAAAGACTAGATGACAAGACCAAATTGGACACTTGCAACCAAGAATAGGACATCTTCTCCCACAAATACCACTTCTCTCCCAAGGATAGGACTTTTTCCCTAAATGCTATGGCAGTTCTGCTAAGAAATACTCCTATCCTTCCCTAAATGGGACATATGCACCCACAAAGA
>NW_011136489.1:0-953 GCF_000146605.3 Meleagris gallopavo
TTTTGTTCTAGATTGCACACTGATGCTTGGAGTTACTGCTAGGCAGTGCTGTACAGAGCCAAAGTCATTCTCAGCTGAGAGCCCAAGGAAGGGAGAGGGAACAGAATTAGAACAGCTGACTGAAACTGGCCAAAGGGATATTCCCTACCATATGACATATTGGGGAAGGAGTTGTGAAGGGGGTGGAAGTTCATGTCAATCTCTTCCACTACTAGGAGGCTAACTGCACATTGACTGCTGGGTGGGAGCAATTGCTTTTGCATTCATCATAGCTGTTATCCTTTTCCTTTCCTCTATCTCAGTAAATAATTTTATCTCAACCCATGAGTTCTACTTTGTGTTGTTTCTTCCCCCCCTTCAATTCTCTCCTGCAGTTCACTGGAAAGGAGTGGAGTGAGGGAAGTACTGTGTGATGCTCAGGCACCTGCCAGGTTAAACCACAACAGAGGGATAACTTACTCTCTCTGCCAAGGGAAAAATAAAAACACCTTCATTATTATTTAGGAAAGACTGAATACAGCTCAGACTTACTGGCGTGAGGTCTCTGTGGCCATAACCTGACTGTGAACATCAGCCATCGCTGAAACAATCTGCTGAAAAAAAGACTCGAGCTTCCTCTTGGGAAAGGTGGTCCTTAGAAACAATGGAATCAAACAGCTCCCCTCCAGGACAACACTGTCACGAGAAAGCTCAAGTTATCTGACAACGTATTTAGAATGTATCAGAGAAGGATAAAGGAACAATGAGAGCACAGAAAGCACAGCACAGCATGGACAGGATGCTCTTCCCATTCCCCTGTGCTCAATCAGAGCAGCACACACAAGTGCTCCAGTTCTGCCATGGGCCATCACTGTGGCAGACCACACAAGCAAAGCATCTGACCCTTGCCTCCAATTGTGCACCTGAAGCATTGCACACAATGTCGTGGGTGGCACAAATCACTCAGGAGATAA
>NW_011136490.1:0-1028 GCF_000146605.3 Meleagris gallopavo
TAGCAGAACTGCCATAGCACTGTAGGGAAAATGTCCTATCCTTGGGAGAGAAGTGGTATTTGTGGGAGAAGATGTCCTATTCTTGGTTGCAAGTGTCCAATTTTGGTCTTGTCATCTAGCTTTTTGGGAGAAAACGTGAGTGGTTGAAGAAAACAGGTATGCCTGGGAGAAAATATCATCTTTTTTGGAAGCACAGGCCCAATTTCCAAGTGAAATGTGGTATTTCTGGGAGAAAATGACAAGTACGTGGGAGAAAAAGTGGGCAACTGTGGGAAAGACTGACTTCTCTTGGAGGGCAAGTGTGGTATTTTTGGTGTGAAAAGGGGTCCTTTGGGGAGAAAACGGGGTGTAGATGGGAGAAAATGTCCTCTTGAGGAGTGTCTAGGAGTCCTGTTCCTTGTGCGTGCATATGTACTATTTGCTTCCAGAAGAACTGTTTTTTCTTTGGTAGACTTCATGTTTCATCCACTTAATACTACATCACAATTCCAAAGGGGACTTTTTCCAACCAAAATAGGACATTTCCTCCCAGAAATACCGGCTAGATTACACGATCAAATAGGACAGTTGCAACCACAACCTCATAACGCAGAAAGCGGCATTCGCCCTGAACAGCCCAGCCGTGTTTGCCGTTGCTGGCTGAGAAATCGCGCTTGTCCGCGAATGCCGCTTTCAGCCGTCAGCAGCGGTCTCGTGTTTCTCGGCTGCCGACAGCGGGCGATTTCAGCCTGGCGCTCTTCTCCGACGAGCGAGAGGCACTTCTCCGCACAGCGGAAAGAAGCGGTTTGGACTTCGCCGTGGGTACATGCAGAATACACTATGCCAAGCTCTGAATCTTGTGTCTATGCCTTCATTTCGAGCGAAAGATCGTTGGTGTGTGTTTATGTGTTGTTATCCACGCTACACTTCTGCATTCTGGGACGGAAAGAGTGGAAGGGAAAATCCTCTGTAATAAGGCATCTGAAAGTTCGAGGAGCGACAGATGTTGTACTCTCAGGGAGAACGTTACAGAAAGCAGGGAGCGATCC
>NW_011136491.1:0-818 GCF_000146605.3 Meleagris gallopavo
GAGGGAATTCACCGCTGCAGTCACCGAGCCACTCTCCATGGTATTTCAGAAGTCGAGGCAGTCAGGTCAAGTCCCTGCTGAGGAGAAAAAAGGTGACAGCACACCTCTCAGGAAGGATAGAAAGTGTGACGCGGGGAACTACCAGCATGTCAGTCTCACCTCTGGGCTGGTCACGGATCATGGAGCAGATCATCCTGGAAGTGACTCTCAAGCACACATTCCAGTGCGTCACCACCCTGTGCGTGAAAAGCTGCCTCCTAATAACCAACCTAAACCTCCCCTGTCTCACTTGAAACCATTTCCCCTTGTCCTATCGCTATCCACCCTCCTAAACAGCCGTTGCCCCCTCCTGCTTATGCGCTCCCTTCGAGTCTTGGAAGGCTGTCATGAGCTATCTCCAGAGCTTTCTCTTCTCCCACAGAAACAATCCCAGTTCCCTCAACCATTTCTTTCTAAGAGAGGTGCTCCAGCCCTCTGATCATCTTCGTGGCCCTTCTCTGGACCTGCTCCAAAAGCCTCCACATCATTCCTGTGCTGGAGCCCCCAGGCCTGGACGCAGTGCTGCACATCGGGGGCCGCACACCACAGCCCGAGTCGAGGGGGACAATCACCTCCCTCTCCCTGCTGGTCGCTCCTCTTTGAATCCAGCCCAGGATACAGTTGGCCTTCTGGGCTGCAAGTGCACACTACTGGCGTATGTCCAGCTCTTTGTCCACCAGGATCCCCGAGTCCTCCGCAGGGCTGCTCCCAAGGGCTTCTACGCCCAGTTTGTACAAGCATCTGGGTTTCCCCTTCATCAGGGACATCAACAGTGGGGT
>NW_011136492.1:0-695 GCF_000146605.3 Meleagris gallopavo
CAGCATGCCCAGTAGCTACCCTTTCCTCCTCCCGGGCACGGATGCCAAGATGTTGGCCTCCTGCAGACTCGGTGGTCATCGGTGCTTCGCCATGACCGTGTATTCTTTGCTTTTTCATGTTGCTGCAGAGGCTGCTGCTGCTGCATGGGTTGATGTTGGTTTCCTCGGTTGGTTTTCCGTGTTGTTTTCTGTGGTTTCTGCCTTGGTTTCCTGCTCCTTCTGCATTGCAATGCATTGGGCTATTTTTCAGTGGTGTTGATTTTTTTCCCCTCTGTTTCTGTTCTTGGAAGTGTCTTTTTCCTTTCCTAAGCGTATTCCCTCTGTTTGTGAGGATTTCAAGTGCTTTTGCTTTGGTTTCCTTGGTCATTTCTAGCACTTTGGTCCTTCTTTTACTTTTTGTGGTGTTGCTTGGCTTTGGTTTGCTTCTTTTGGTTTTGTTGGCATCGTGGCCTTGCACTGCTGTTAAATTTTCCTTCTTTCTTTCCATTGCGAAGCCCTGCTGAGCGTTTGTATCAGTTTACTTTGCTAGGCTTCTTTGCTCTGCCATGCTAGTGCATTGAATTCATTGGCTTTCCTGTTGTATTTCTCGACCTCGTTTTGCTTTGCTTTCTTCTCCTTCCTTGTATTGCGGTTTGTCCTTCGTTCTTTTCTGCAGTGAGGCTTTTTTGTTTGCTTTGCGTAGTCTTTGTTTCATA
>NW_011136493.1:0-697 GCF_000146605.3 Meleagris gallopavo
CAAAACGGTTATTTGTGGTAGATAATACCCTATTTTTTGGGAGAAATCTACTATTTCTGGGAGAAAATGTCATATTTTTGGGGAAAAATCTACTATTTCTTGGAAAAGGTGTCATATTTAAGGGAGGAAAACAGGTATTTCTGGAGAAAATGTCATGTTTGGGGATAAAATGGGTATTTCTGGTGAAAAACGTAGAGTCTTCGGTGATAAAACTGGAATTTCTGGGGCAGAATATCATATTTTGGGAGAAAACTCGTATTACTTGAAGAAAATGTCATGTTTTGGGGGCAAAATCAGGTATTTCTGGGAGAAAAGTCCTATTTCTGGTTGAAAAAAAGGTATTTGTGGGAGGAAACTGCAGTTCCTGGCAGAAAATGGCTTACTTTTGGGACAAAACGGTTATTTGTGGTAGATAATACCCTATTTTTTGGGAGAAATCTACTATTTCTGGGAGAAAATGTCATATTTTGGGGAAGAAAACTGGTATTTCTGTGAGACAATGTCATTTTTTAGGAGAAAATCGGTGTTTCTGGAAGAAAACGCTGAGTACTCGCTGATAAAACTGCTATTTCTGGAGCAAAAATATCATATTTTGGGAGAAAACTCGTATTTCTGGGAGAAAATGTCATGTTTTGGGGGCAAAATCTGGTATTTCTGGGAAAAAAGGTCCTATTTCTGGTTGAAAAATGGTATTTGT
>NW_011136494.1:0-401 GCF_000146605.3 Meleagris gallopavo
CCAGTAATGTGACATTTTTCTGCCAGGAATTGCAGTATTTATCCCCAGAAATATCACGTTTTCTTCCAGAAATAGCACGATTTTCTCCCTGAAATATTACATTTTGTTCCAGAAACACCAGTTTTCTCACCCTAAACACGTTTCCTACCAGAAATACAAGGATTCTCCCCCAGTAATGTGACATTTTCACCCAGAAATTGCAGTATTCTCCCCAGAAATATCACGTTTTCTACCCAGAAATAGCAGCTTTCTCCCTGAAATATTACATTTTGTTCCAGAAACACCAGTTTTCTCACCCAAAACACGTTTCCTACCAGAAATACAAGGATTCTCCCCCAGTAATGTGACATTTTCACCCAGAAATTGCAGTATTCTCCCCAGAAATATCACGTTTTCTTCCC
>NW_011136495.1:0-359 GCF_000146605.3 Meleagris gallopavo
AAGTTTATTTAACCAATTCTACTTATAAGGGGTCTTCTTTCCCCTCTGCCATACATTGCTGCAAATGTGCTGGCGTACCTTTCTGGTGCGGTCTTTGTGAATGTACGCCACATGTTTGGTGTACACCTGACTCTCTCGGGATCATGCTCTTGGTCTGGCTCGTCAGGAATGAAATCGGGGCTATGTAGCATTTCCACCACAGCATATTCTCTTAAATAACAGATGCCTTCTTCCATATCAGCCCATTTCTTTTTCTCAGGCATCAGATCATCTTTGAAGGGGTATCTTTCTTTTAAAGCTAACAACATCCGCTTCCAGAGGGTAAAGGCCTGGTTCTGGCATGTACTAATACCTCTGTC
>NW_011136496.1:0-941 GCF_000146605.3 Meleagris gallopavo
TGCAGTGACACAGCAGAGGGACGGGATGCCATCCACAGAGACCTCAACAGGCTGAGCAGTGGCCACAGATCCAAGTGCAGGGTCAGTAGCTGGGATGAGGGAACACCCACCACCAAAACATGCTAGGGGATGAAAGGACTGAGCGTAGTCCTGCTCCATAAGGCCTGGGAGTACTGGTGGGTGGGAGCTGGACACAAGCCAGCAATGGGCCCTTCCAGCCCAGAAAGCCAACCGTATCCTGGGCTGCATCCAAAGATGCGCAGTCAGCGGGCCAAGGGGAGGAGATCCCCCATCCCCTCTGCCTCTGCGCTGGTCAGGCCTCACCTGCAGTGCTGCGTCCAGATGTGGAGTCCTCAGTGCAGGGAGACATGGAGCTGTGCGAGTGCATCCAGAGTACAGCCACAAACGCGAACCCAAGGATGGAACCCCTCTCCTGTAAGCAAGGAGAGCTGGGCTGTTCAGCCTCCTGGAGAAGTGAAGGCTCCAAGGGAACCTGGTAACAGCCTTTCAATACCTAAAGGAAAGAACAAGGGAAATGGAGTGAAATCTAAGGAAAATGTCTTGTACAGTGAGGGTGCTGAGGCAGTGGCACAGGTTGCCAGAGACATGGTGGATGTGCTGGCCCTTTCAAGGTGAGCCTGGCTCAGACTCTGAGCAACTTGATCTAGCTGTGGATGGTCAGCATGGGGCAGTCGGATCACATCGCAAACCTACCTGCATACAAGCAGCGCACCAACATGGGGTGCATGATGTTCATTACCTGCTGGACACATCTCACACCACTGACTGGAGGAGCCCAGGCAATCCTTCAACTCCATCAGGCTGCAAAATGAAATCAGAAGAGACGCAGAACATCATTTAAAACACAACAAGGATGCACACAATGCCCTTAAAAACACCCACCGCATGGATGCAATTAGCACATAGCCCTATTAATTACA
>NW_011136497.1:0-343 GCF_000146605.3 Meleagris gallopavo
ACAAATTTTATCACTGCCCATAGCGTTACCAGGGTTTGTTTAAAGATCAGGAAGCACATTTGAATAAAAGCTTTTAAATGTGCAGCTATGGTGACTAAAAACGTGTAGTGATCAAGAGTGATGCTAAGATGTTGGAAACGTAATGAACTCCATATAATCACAGTAGTTCCAGTAACTGAACTTACGTTCTTCAGGTGTTGTGTTTTGTTTTTTTTTTTTTAAAACAAAAAACAAAACAAAACAAAAAACCACAACAAGAAAAAAGACATTAACTTCTGTTTTCATAATTGATATTTGTACACATCAGTAAATAAAGAAAATTAAATAAAAAATAATAAAAGTC
>NW_011136498.1:0-368 GCF_000146605.3 Meleagris gallopavo
GAGTGTAAGTTCTGTTATGTCAGATTCGGTGATTGGTTCCCAGTTCCAGATTCTTTGATTCTGTGATGATTCTGGGCTTCAAATGTGTGGTGGTGACTCTGATTCCTCACTAAGAGTACAGACGCCCAGACTTGTAGCTACGCAATACGATGCAATTCCACATCCACCCCTGTGCACAGTGTGTGGCATAGTTCTGAGTGCCTGACAAACCCAAGCAAAATCAATTTCTGTAGCTTATTCTAAATATATATATATATGTATATTTGCTTTAGTTTCTGCTCCCTGTTCCATTTATTTACGTTCTCCCTGCTTCATATGTAACTTCAACCTTGGCATTTTTGCAAATAATACCTTTCCCCCTCTCATCC
>NW_011136499.1:0-362 GCF_000146605.3 Meleagris gallopavo
ACTGCATATTCTGCAGCTCGAGGCATTACAAAACCTCTTTGTTCTGGGCTCTCATTACATTGGCATCAGAAGAAGCCCGGTGCCATCTGTTTCCTGGAGTGATCAGCACAGTGACACGCAGCTGGCAAAATGCAGCACAGGGCCTTCGGAAAAGCTGTGCCATCGTGGTGTCACTCGGTGCTGACCGGACAACCCCTACCTCACAGAGGGCTCTAATGCCCGTGTGCCACCTTCTGGACACCCAACCAGGGTGCAGAAACAAGATGCAGCCAGGCTAAATCCAACGTTAGTCTGGAACGGGATGCTGTTTTACAATCACGCACTCAGCAAAATGAATAAAAGCGGTGAGCTGCAGATCCCTG
>NW_011136500.1:0-714 GCF_000146605.3 Meleagris gallopavo
TTGGATTTTGCGCTCACTGCTGACAGCACGGGCTAATGATGTGGACATGGCTTAGGCTGTATTTTCCCTTAGTGATAATCTATAATCTATAATAGTGATATCTTAGTGATAGTCTCTCAGCGCTCTGATAATCTATCTCTGGCACGACCTGGAAGCTCTGTGCAAACCTTGGCTGCCCCACCGACGTTTCTTCCTTTCTCTCCTCAGAAGCAGCGCCGCGCGGTTCCCTGTGTTTGGGAGCAGCAGCCAGGAGGCTGCCAGAGATCCAGCTGCGCCCTGCAGCGCACAGAGGGACGCAGAGGGAACAGAGCATCCTTACTGCCACGCAAAAGTGAGTTTCTTCAGTCCTCTGTCATGAAGGATGGAGGAATGAACTTTGAGTATTACTTCTGAGGTGCAGTGCTGCAGGGGATGCCAAGGAAGCCACTGCAGAAGCGTTGGAGAGGCCGACGGCGGCAGTTGGTGGCAGCAGTGAGGCAGAAGTCTGCATATAAATGCTTAGAGTCGAATTCCTTTTAGAGCCAAAAAACGTGTCTCAACTTTTGCACCTTGATAGCGTTTTGTTTGGTGATGCACCCCTGCTCTGCCGAA
Organism: Meleagris gallopavo; assembly: GCF_000146605.3. Taxonomy (NCBI): domain Eukaryota; kingdom Metazoa; phylum Chordata; class Aves; order Galliformes; family Phasianidae; genus Meleagris; species Meleagris gallopavo. The sequence continues at coordinate 592 of NW_011136500.1, forward strand.
TGTAGAGCTGTCAGGCAGGCTGGAGTTCTTCTGCTGCCATCTGAGCAAGAATGAGAATTTTTTTGTTGTTTTGGGGGTGGATTTGGGCTGACAGGACAATCCTTCTACAGGCTACTGGTTTCT
>NW_011136501.1:0-405 GCF_000146605.3 Meleagris gallopavo
AGGCAGAACCTCAGGAGATGGCGGCATCAGCATCTCACCATCAGTGCAGCCTGCCTGAGGAGTCCTCCACCTGGAGATCTGGTTCGCTGCCACCCATACGCAACAGACCAGAGTCTCCCAAGAGTCCCCCTCCAAAGACCAAAGCTCTGTGCCACAGGCAGCCAACACCCTACCCACGCTGATCAGGGCACGGTGTGCCCGGCACAGACAGAGCTGCACCCAAGGCTGCAAAAACCCACCTGCATCATTCCTGGGTGCCAGTTCCCTGCACAAAAGCAGAGGGACAGTGGGAGTTGTGGGGATTCAAGAAACAGGATTCAGAGTAGAAGCTGCCAAACAAGATCTGTTGACATGGAAAGGGGGTGGAGTGTACAAGAGAGAACTTGGGAATGGATGTAAGGGATG
>NW_011136502.1:0-615 GCF_000146605.3 Meleagris gallopavo
GAACAGGAATCTTATGTCCTATTTGCTACTGCTTGAATAAAGAAGGTGTCTGTCTTTTTGTTTTTTAGTTTAACATAGTTTTATTTTGATTTTTCCCTACCTTTTTTCCCCCCCCCTACCCATTTTTGGTTGAGATTAAACAATCCATTAACTGCTACAAGAAAGGCACAGGTTGGCAGAATATAGATACCATCCTGGCATACACATCCACAGGAGAGAAAAGTCTATATTTATATGCCTACACACTGTCATTCTCAAGCTGTTCTGTATGCTGTTTAGCAATCACTGAGATTCTAGACCAGCAGCTTTTGTAATCCTTTTCTTCACTCTTTCTATTGTTGTAACTAAAAAAAAAAAGAAAATGGCATTTCTCCAGTGACCAAATTAAGAACAACTCTACTGCATTTTGTCCAAAGCTATTCATACAGGTGCTATTAAAAATGTTCTAATTAAATACAAGGTGGCATATTATATATCTTATTTCTAATTTCAGAGAAGTGCTCACCATACAATTATTAACAAATGAAAATAAAGTATTTTAAAAGCTACTGCAGTCAAATCATTTGTGGCTGCACTTTTATGAATAGCTCTTCATTTTCTTTAGTACTGCTTGAT
>NW_011136503.1:0-734 GCF_000146605.3 Meleagris gallopavo
TACCACAGGAGGGGATGTGCATGCTCGGGGTTTGGATGCTTCTGTGTGTGTTAAGTGACTGTGATAGCACTGCTGGGTCAGCTTGAGTGTATGGAAGAACAAGTGTGACATTCTTTTTGATGGAGTCCTGTGAAAAGAGTCCTATGGGGTCTTTGAGAAGTGACCTTAAGCCTGCGGGCATCGTCCAGGAGTTGGGGTAGGGGATGAGGCAAGGAAAGTTGGGCTAAGAGGATGAGGCCTAGGAATAGGAAGCTCTTTGGTCGATATTAACTCCTGCCGTTCTCGTTTTGGATTAGGGATCTATGTGGGTTCTTTAATGAAGAAGAAACTCGTTGTACAGCCCTGCCGCGCGTGCTCAGATGAGCCAAGTTGTCAAGGCCTGGCTGTTGGTTGGTGAGTGGTGCCCAAGGTCAGAGAGTTGACTCTTCTCGGCTTTGTCTTCTAGTTGCACGCTGTGTTCTTCCTCTTGATCTCTTGAGCTGCTGCCCTAAATGAGGCTGCAAGCACTACCGCGGAAGGAACGGTTGAGATGGGAAGTGCAATGCAAAGGGCTGGAGCCAGCAGGAGCAGGCCAGTGATCATCCCCCTGTACTCAGCACTGGTGAGTCCTCACCTTGCGTACTGTGTTCAGTTCTGGGTCCCTCGCTTACAAGAAGGACACTGATACCCTGAAATGTGTCCAGAGAAGAGCAGTGAAACTCTTCTGTGTGGAGGAGTCTAGAGCACCAGTCTTA
>NW_011136504.1:0-356 GCF_000146605.3 Meleagris gallopavo
GGTTCTGGGCTCCCCGGTACAAAAAAAGGTCGGGATCTCCTGGAAAGAGTCCAGCCGAGGGCCATGAAGATGATAAAGGCCCTGGAGCACCTCTCTTATGAGGAAAGGCTGAGCGACCGGTTCAGCCTTGAGAAAAGAAGACGCAGAGGGGATCTGATCAATGTCTCAATCTAAGGCGACAGAGGCAAAGGAACAAGGCCTAGCTCTTTTCAGCCGTGCGTGGTGATAGGACAACGGGAAACGGCCAAAATAGGAAGTTCTGCACAAACGTGCAGAAGAACGTCTTCACGGTGAGGGAGACAGGGCACTGGAACTCCTGCCAAGGTAGGCTGTGGAGTCTCCTTGTCTGGAGATGT
>NW_011136505.1:0-391 GCF_000146605.3 Meleagris gallopavo
GACATTACCTCCCAGTAATGCTACCTTGGGCCCAAACATTGGACAGCTTCTCCCACTAATACTACTTTTCCATACAAAAGAGGACATCTTCTCCCCAGAGAATGCTATTTTCTCCCGGAAACAAAGCAGCTTTCTCACAAATGGGTGGCATTTTCCAACCAACTATGCTACTCTCTCCCAGAAAGAGCACTTTTCTGACAAGTACCTTCCCTTTTCTCTCAAAAATACTGCTAGGCACTCCTACAACAGGACTATTTTCCTCCCATCTACACCCCGTTTCTCCCAAGGACCCTTTTCACACAAAATACCACACTTGCCCTCCAAGAGAAGTCAGTCTTTCCCACTATTGCCCACTTTTCTCCCACGTACTTGTCATTTTCTCCCAGAAATA
>NW_011136506.1:0-586 GCF_000146605.3 Meleagris gallopavo
CTAGTTTTCTTTTGCTGTTAACATACTTGAAGAAGCCTTTTTATTATCCTTTATCACTTTAGCCAGATTCAATTCCAGACGGATTTAGCCTTCCTCGTTGCATCCCTGCAGGCCCTGACTCCATTCCTATATTCTTCCAAGTGGTCAGACCTTTTCCACATTTCATGGACCTTCTTCTTCCTTTGAGCTTGCGCATGAGCTCCTTGCTCATCCACACAGGTCTCCTGCCACCTTTTCCCGATTTCTTGCTCACAGGGACGCACCGATCCTGAGTTTGGAAGAAGAGCTGTTTAAATGCTGACCAGCTCTCAGAGGCCCCTACCTTCTAACACCCGAGCCCACGGGATAGCTCCATGTAAGTCCCAGCAGAGATCAAAGTTGGCTCTCCTAAAGTCCAGGGTAGCAATCCTACTTATTGCTTTGCTTCTTCCACTCAGGATCTTGAACTCCACCATCTCATGATCACTACAACCCAAGCTGGCCCCAACCTTTACTTCCTTAACAAGTCCATCCCTGTTGGTAAGAATAAGGTCCAGTAGCACCCCTCCCCGCGTCGGTTCCTCCACCACCTGCATCAGAAAGTTGT
>NW_011136507.1:0-921 GCF_000146605.3 Meleagris gallopavo
GTACTTAACTATAAAACTGGTCCCATTACTCCATTTACGTTCCTGGTTTCTTATTCAATATTCTCCCTGGCTCACCAGCAATGTTTCTCCACTGAGCCAAAATACAACCCAGGGGGTCTTCTCAGTATCACTTTAGACCTCCTTGTATCATAACAGCCTCGTACATGACATATCATAACACAACATAACACTTTCACAACATAAACATTTAACAATCACAAAGACAGTGACAATAATCAATACAATTTATCCTCAGGATCCTTTCTCTCTCTGCCTCCCTCCAGAGCCCAATCTTCCCTCTGTATTCCTTTCCCATACTTGCATAGGTGCCCACCTCCTTCTCCAATAAACAACATATCAGTGATAACATCATTTCCAGCCATGAGTAGAAATTAGGCCCTAGAAATTGATCTAATCGTTCTGCTACACTTACAGAATCCTCAATTAAGGAATTCTTCTTGAAACTCCTAACTTTTCTTCTCATAAAAACAACAGGCATTAGCATACCCTATTTCCCTTTGACCTAAGGAGACTGCCCTAAGAGGATAAAGTGAAGTATTAGTAAGGTTAGTGTTAGAGAAAGGAAAACTCTCCAGGTCCCATTCACATTGCTCCAACTCTCTCGGTAACAGAATGTGCATCCTCTCTCCAGGACCCTGCACAGATCAGCAGCACGGCCGCTCTCTTACTCTGTAGAGATCACTGCCACTTGCAGTGCTTTTGAAATTGAAGGGGGGAGAAGTTGTCTAAGGGATCCCATTTATGATCTTTCTGGTTCTCTTTCTTATTTCCTCCCCTTTTTGGTCCGGACCTTTTCTTACTAATAACAGACTGGCTTCTTGAATCCAGCAAGCAGCGTAGTCTGATTCCTCCTTTGAAAAGGGGGTTTTATTCTTTACATACGAATTCAGAATCTGACAC
>NW_011136508.1:0-339 GCF_000146605.3 Meleagris gallopavo
TAAAGTCCAGGGTAGCAATCCTACTTATTGCTTTGCTTCTTCCGCTCAGGATCTTGAACTCCACCATCTCATGATCACTACAACCCAAACTGCCCCCTACCTTTACTTCCTTAACAAGTCCATCCCTGTTGGTGAGAATAAGGTCCAGTAACACCCCTCCCCGCGTCGGTTCCTCCACCACCTGCAATCAGAAAGTTGTCTTCAACGCACTGCAAGAACCGTCTGGACCGTGCGTGCCTGGCCATGTTGGTCGTCCAGCAAATATCTGGATAATTGAAGTCCCCCATAAGCACCAGTGCCTGGGAACGTGACGCTACATCCAGTTGCTTATGGAAGGCC
>NW_011136509.1:0-671 GCF_000146605.3 Meleagris gallopavo
CCTGGTATTTCTGAGAGAAAATCTGACCTTTTGGGGAGAAATGTGTTATTTCTTGGAGATAATGTCATAATTTGGGGAGAAAACTGGTATTTCTGGGAGGAAATGTTTTATTTTTGTGGAGAAAATGGGTATTTCTGGGAGATAGCGACATTTTTCTGGGAGAAAAGTGCCATTTTTTGCAGAAAATGCCGTATTTTCAGGGAGAAACCTGAGATTTGTCGTAGAAACTCTCGTATTTCTGGGAGAAAGCGGGGGATTTCTGGTAGAAAATATCATATTTCTGGGGAGAATACTGCAACTTCGGGGAGAAAATGTCATATTTTGGGGAGAAAAGCTGGTATTCTGGGAGAAAATATATTTCTGAGAGACAACTGCAATTTCGTGGAGAAAACGCCATGTTTCTGGTTGAAATATGGGATTTGTGGGAGAAAAGTGCAGTTCCTGGCAGAAAATGGCATACTTTTGGGGAGAAACGTGGAATTTCTGGGAGAAAATGGCATATTTTTGCGAGAAAACTGGTATTTCTGAGAGAAAATGTTATATTTTTGGGGAGAAAACTCCAATTTCTTGGAGAAAATGTCATATTTTGAGGATGAAAACTGGCATATCTGGGAGAAAATGCCGTGTTTTGGGGGACTAAACTGGAATTTCTGGTAGAAAACGTTGTGTTT
>NW_011136510.1:0-579 GCF_000146605.3 Meleagris gallopavo
GGCTCAGGTACCCAACACCATTTTTGGCTTCCATCTTGTCTGAGAACTGCTCATTATGCACAGCCCTCATCTTTGCTTTGGTGAGGTGGGACTGCCATTGCTTCCTCAGTCCCACAGACCCTTCCCATCCCACACTGCCATGGGAGATCAGGTTCTGGACCACCTGAGGACCCAAACATCCAGGAGTCTTTGGGTCCTGACGAGATGAGTGCCAGAGTTCCGAGGGAATTCACCGCTGCAGTCACCGAGCCACTCTCCATGGTATTTCACAAGTCGAGGCAGTCAGGTCAAGTCCCTGGTGAGGAGAAAAAAGGTGACAGCACACCTCTTAGGAAGGATAGAAAGTGTGACGCGGGGAACTACCAGCATGTCAGTCTCACCTCTGTGCTGGTCACGGATCATGGAGCAGATCATCCTGGAAGTGACTCTCAAGCACACATTCCAGTGCATCACCACCCTGGGCGTGAAAAGCTGCCTCCTAAGAACCAACCTAAACCTCCCCTGTCTCACTTGAAAACCATTTCCCCTTGTCCTATCGCTATCCACCCTCTAAACAGCCGTTGCCCCCTCCTGCTTATG
>NW_011136511.1:0-313 GCF_000146605.3 Meleagris gallopavo
CTTGCTCATCCACACAGGTCTCCTGCCACCTTTTCCCGATTTCTTGTTCACAGGGACGCACCGATCCTGAGCTTGGAAGAAGAGCTGTTTAAATGCTGACCAGCTCTCAGAGGCCCCCTTACCTTCTAACACCCGAGCCCACGGGATAGCTCCAAGTAGGTCCCGGAAGAGATCGAAGTTGGCTCTCCTAAAGTCCAGGGTAGCAATCCTACTTATTGCTTTGCTTCTTCCACTCAGGATCTTGAACTCCACCATCTCATGATCACTACAACCCAAACTGCCCCTACCTTACTTCCTTAACAAGTCCATCCCT
>NW_011136512.1:0-295 GCF_000146605.3 Meleagris gallopavo
GTGCGCAGCGCAGCCAAGGATGGCGAGGAACGATTGACAGTCGCTACCGTGGCAAAACAACCGCAAGGCAAAGCAGGTCGAGGTGGCAGCAAAAAAAGCCACAGCGGTACCAACTTCCGTACCTGGCCGCACCACTCTCAGATCCCATCCGGGGCTCCCGAGCCTTGGAAACATCCACTGCCATCTCAGTTGTGACACGGAGCCGTTTGGCGGCGCTCCTTCCTGGAACGTTCTGTTCCGGAGCACAACTCAAAGCTCCGGAGGAACTAGCATGGAGCGGGAAAAGGGGAAGAAA
>NW_011136512.1:2408-3153 GCF_000146605.3 Meleagris gallopavo
AAAAAGGCGGGAGCAAAAAAGGCGGGAAAGAGAAGGGACAAATGTGGGAACAGGGTGGGAAAGGGGAGGAAAAAATGTGGGAAAGGGGGCGGGAAAGGGACCCTGAGCCCAGGACAAGGACAAGGACAAAGGGACTGGGATGAAATATCAGGAAAACAGGCTTTGAAATCTGAGTGAGTGGGGGTCCAGAGTGGCACCAATGCCATGGAACGTGCAGAAGAGCCAAAAAGCTCTCTGGGGAATCCAGAGCTCGCCTGCATCTGAAGGCTCTGTTATTTTAAATGCTAGTTTGAATTTGAATGCTCCATTTGTAAGAAGGGAAGTAAGAACAATCCTGGGAGCTACCAACATAACAGTCTCACCTCTGTGCTGGGAGAGAGCACCGAGCAGATCCCTGTGGAAGTCGCACTAAGGCACACAAATGACAGGGAGGTGATGCAGGAGAGCCAGCGCGGCTTCACCAAGGCTAAATCCTGCTTGACCAACATGGCAGCTACCTATGGCGGTGTCACTGCATCAAGAGACGAGCCAAGAGCCACTGCTGTCACCCACCTGGAGTTCAGGAAGGCCTCCTAGGGCACGATAGCTGAAGGCGTGAGGCACGACGACACAAAGGACACGGAGCTGATTGGGCTGGAAGAAGAAACCCCAGGGAGCGAGGCAGGGAAAAGGCGGGGAAAAAGAAAGGGGCGAAGAAAGGGGCGAAGAAAGGGGCGAAGAAAGGGGCGAAGAAAGGGGCGAAGAA
>NW_011136513.1:0-529 GCF_000146605.3 Meleagris gallopavo
TTGTTGCTCCCCTGGTAATCTGTGCACCTTGCAGCAGAGCATGGGAACAGGGCTGTGCGTGTAGGTGTGCCCTACTCTTGTAGGATACTTTATCCCTGCCTCTTGCCAAGCAGGGAACCTCATTGGTGCCATCAGCCACCCTAAGGCAAAGCAGAGTTTGGTCTGTTGTGTTCTGCTTTCTCTCAGTTCAAATGAATTTCTCTTGTTTGAATAGGAATATGGAATAGAAATGGTTCAGTCTTCTTGGCTTCAGCTTAGTTGTTTCGGCTCTGGCTTTATGCATTTTTGTCACTGCTGTGAAGCTGGTGTTAGCTCTCCAGGTGATCGGGGAGTTTCTGATCTCTCATGGTGACAAGAGTGGTTTTCTTTGTTGATCCATCCTCTCACGGCAGGTCTGGCTCAGACAGAGCCGTCAAACAAAGCATGTGGGGACACAGGAGGACAGTATGGGGAGGACACACTCAGTCTGGCTTTCCTTGTCATCCGTCTGGCACCTGCAAGCCAGCCAGATGGGTGTGATAAAGTACCT
>NW_011136514.1:0-664 GCF_000146605.3 Meleagris gallopavo
AGGAATGATGTGGAGCTTTTGGAGCAGGTCCAGAGAAGGGGCCACGAAAGATGATCAGAGGGCTGGAGCACCTCTCTTAGAAAGAAATGTTGAGGGAACTGGGATTGTTTCTGTGGGAGAAGAGAAAAGGCTCTGGAGATAGCTCATGACAGCCTTCCAAGACTCGAAGGGAGCGCATAAGCAGGAGGGGCAACGGCTGTTAGGAGGGTGGATAGCGATAGGACAAGGGAAATGGTTTCAAGTGAGACAGGGGAGGTTTAGGTTGGTTCTTAGGAGGCAGCTTTTCACGCACAGGGTGGTGACGCACTGGAATGTGTGCTTGAGAGTCACTTCCAGGATGATCTGCTCCATGATCCGTGACCAGCCCAGAGGTGAGACTGACATGCTGGTAGTTCCCCGCGTCACACTTTTCTATCCTTCCTAAGAGGTGTGCTGTCACCTTTTTTTCTCCTCAGCAGGGACTTGACCTGACTGCCTCGACTTCTGAAATACCATGGAGAGTGGCTTGGTGACTGCAGCGGTGAATTCCCTCGGAACTCTGGGACTCATCTCGTCGGGACCCAAAGACTCCTGGCTGGTTTGGGTCCTCAGGTGGTCCAGAACCTGACTCTGCCATGGCAGTGTGGGATGGGAAGGGGTGTGTGGGACTGAGGAAGCAATGGCA
>NW_011136515.1:0-336 GCF_000146605.3 Meleagris gallopavo
AGAAGAAGAAGAAGAAAGATACCTAATCCACTCCAGGACTAGCGCTTTCTGCCTAAAGAGAGAGGACTCATGAGAATGCTAGAATTTGAGAAGTATGTTAACATATTTTTATGGATTTAAATATTTGTCTTCAATTCCTTTTTTTTTTTTTCCCCCCCAATTTTATTGACATTAATGAACATCTTTCAGACTTACAGCTTCCAAAAGAAGATCCATTTATGTCTTGTACGGAGCCTGGTGTCCCCCATGATTTCCCTGCCCAGAACTGTCCATGACATCTCTCAGTCATTCCACTGACTGAGTCACACCGTGGTACTGAGCTCATTTCTTTCTTCT
>NW_011136516.1:0-961 GCF_000146605.3 Meleagris gallopavo
GGCGTGCAGGAGGCCGTGCGGGGCCGCAGCCCGCGCCTGCTGCGCGGTCGTCCGCTACGGCGGTGCGGGCCGGTGCTGAAGGCGAGAAGGGCCCCGTAGTAAAAACGCGAGGAAAGGGCTTCGCAGGGACTAAGGATGGGGGGAGAGGGAGGAGTTAGAGACAGCTTGTAGGAGCAAGAATGACAGAAAAATAAGGGATGGCAGACTCCGGGTCTGGGATAAGGAGGGCTGAAGGCCGCAAACAGAAGGGGTGGAGAACAGCCCGAGGACGCCTGGCAGCGAGGCGATTCGATGTCCGCAGGCGAGCTGAAACGGGGCTGGGGGGCTGCCCCTCCCGCAGGGTCAGAAGCGAACAGGGAGAAAGACTGCGAGCCTCCGCGGGGAAGATGAGGATTCTGCATCCCACGGCCACCAGGAGGAGACCCTCACCGCTCACCGCTCACTGCGCACGCGCGAGGGGGGCCGCGTGCTGCTGGGGTCTCGGAACGTAAGGAACGTGGATCCCAATTCCTGGAAACTACTGATCACGTATCAGTTCGGCCTCTCGCTGCAGCACTTCTTCCTGACGCTGTGCGAGTTAGGAGCAGCTCTCCCCCTTGCACCCGGAGTCGCAGCCCTGATTAAACACACCTGCTTTTATAACTGCTTTGTGGTCACAGAGTCTGATTCCACACATCAGCGTGCGCCGCTCCTCGGGGGCAGTGTGTGCCAGGGCCCTCCTCGGGAAACATTTCTTCCTCCTATGGAAACCACCGGGGCGCCCGGGCCGGCACTCTCGAAATAAACACGCGGTGCTGACAGACTCATTGCGGGCCGGGCGACGAATCCGCTGGTGGGACAGCGGTGCCGGTGCCCAGCGGGCCCATCTGTGTGCGTGGGGGGAGAGAGAGGCAGCGGGCCTTTGGGGCCGGGTCGGGGGGCTGTGGGGGCTGCAGACTGTCACTGAGACACGAGATGTCTC
>NW_011136517.1:0-386 GCF_000146605.3 Meleagris gallopavo
GGGGTACTGCATAGGTTTCAAGCCACCCAGTTGTTGCCTCCACCATGGTGAGCACATAACGCTTACCATTACGAGATCGTGGCAAGGTGATATAATCAACCTGCCATGCCTCCCCATATTTGTACTTTTGCCATCACCCTCCCTCCCAGAGAGGTTTCATTCTCTTGGCTTGTTTAATTGTGGCACATGTGTCACAGTCATGAATGATTTGCGCAATAGCATCCATAGTTAAATCCACCCCTCGGTCTCTAGCCCACTTATATGTCGCATCTCTCCCTTGATGGCCTGAGGTCTCATGGGCCCATCGGGCTAGAAATAATTCACCCTTGTTCTGCCAGTCCAGATCTATTTGGGCCACCTCAATCTGGCAGCTCTGTCTACCTGAT
>NW_011136518.1:0-686 GCF_000146605.3 Meleagris gallopavo
TTGGTTCTTTGTCTTTCCTGCTCCTTCTTTTGCATGATCTTGTTCGTTGCTGCAGGCATTCCTGTCGTGTTCAGAGTATGTTTCCTTGGGTGTGCTTTGAGTGTCTCCTTTGCTTTCCGTCTTTTGCGTTGCCTTGCTTTGCCTTCCTTGTCTCCTTGCCCATGCCCTTCTTGCTCCCTTGCCTTCAGTTCCCTGATGCTGTCTCTGGGCCTTGACTGTTGTGTTTTTCCTTTGCAGGCTTCTGGAAGCGCAGCCAGCTGTCTAGGCGTTGTGCAGTGCTTGCTGCATTTGCCAGCTCCTTCTGGGTTTCCCAGGTGGGTCCACGCCTCGTGGGCATCCTTGCCTCTTGCCTTGTGCTGGCCGGTCGGCTTTTCCTCTGCTGGCTGGTGGATCCATGCCCGGTAGCTACCCTTCCGTCCTCCTTGGCATGACTGGCAGTGCTTTGCCTTCCTCCAGAGAGGTGTTTTGTTCCAGCTGGCAGGGACAGCCTCCTTCTGGGCTGGCGACCCTGAAGGTGCGTGTGTGGTGGAGGCAGCAGCATGCCCAGTAGCTACCCTTTCCTCCTCCCGGGCACGGATGCCAAGATGTTGGCCTCCTGCAGACTCGGTGGTCATCGGTGCTTCGCCATGACCGTGTATTCTTTGCTTTTTCATGTTGCTGCAGAGGCTGCTGCTGCTGCATGGGTT
>NW_011136519.1:0-581 GCF_000146605.3 Meleagris gallopavo
GCTCTAACGTCTTAATTCACATTTAATAAAGACGACCTGGCATCAAAAAGTTTTCTGGGCTTGAGCACAAACAGTTCTTCCAAAACAAAAAACCTAAAACAAAACAAAAAAAACCAAAACAAAACAAAAAAAAGCCCTCATCTCACAGCACACTGGTGAGAACATGCCAATCTCTGCATTTGGCACAGCTCTGGGTATTGGAAAAATACTATTTTTAATGGCATAAGTAACAACCTAGCTATTGAGAACATACAGCTATAGTTGAAATTCAACTCCTTCTGAAGACCAAAAGAAATTAATGATGAAATTCCTCTTGAGAGAAAATAGCTCAAATTACTGCTACTGAGCACAGACCACACCGGTGCATCTGTAACGCATTGCCAGAATTCTTTTCACATCTGATATGAAAACAGCATACAACAATAGCACATTCTTCTCCTTTGACTCAAGCACTTGCATTTGGAAGTCCTTAAAAGGCATGACAGAAATTCGAAGCTATTTAAGAACAGGAAAATGAGATGTGAAAAATAAACTGTCATTTTAACACGAGCTTTCCTAAATTAGGAGTAAACAGTGAAATC
>NW_011136520.1:0-436 GCF_000146605.3 Meleagris gallopavo
TTCACAATAGCTTTGTGTAAGAGCCTAAGAGTTTACACCTCACCTCAATAATAAAATTAGATATAAAGAATTAAGAGACTTCTCTTTAACACCCCAAATTATTACATAGCCATGAAATATCAGCATTGTCTAGAACAACTGGTTTGAAACACCACCAGCCCAACCCTGTCTTGAGTGCGTGCATTTTCAGCCTGAAACCAAGCACCTCTGTCCGATCACACTGCAATGAAGGTATCTCTGGAGCCCACGATAGAATCAGAAAACCACAGACTGGCTTGGGTTGGTAGGGACCTTACAGCCCACCCAGTTCCAAGCCTTGCGTGGGCTGGGTGCCCCCCAGCTCAGGCTGCCCAGCTCCCACCCATGGCCTGGGGCCACCTCCAGGAATGGGGCACCCACAGCTCTGAGCAAGAGGGAAGCTGTGGATCTTACTGGG
>NW_011136521.1:0-813 GCF_000146605.3 Meleagris gallopavo
TCCCTGGGCAGCCTGTTCCAGTGCTCCGTCACCCTCACTGTGAAGAAGTTCTTACGCACATTCGTGCGAAACTTCCTATGCTGCAGCTTATGTCCGTTTCCCCTCGTCCTGTCTCCACGTACCACTGAAAAGAGACTGGCCTCACCACTATGGCCGCCACACCTCAGGTATTTATAAACCTGGATCAGGTCCCCTCTCAGTCTTCTTTTCTCAAGGCTAAACAGACCCAGTTCACTTAGCCTTTCTTCATAGGGGAGATGCTCCAGGCCCTTCACCATCTTTGTGGCCCTCTGCTGGACTCTTTCCAAGAGATCCCTGTCTTTTTTGTACTGGGGAGCCCAGAACTGGACACAGTCCTCCAGATGAGGCCTTACCAGGGCAGAGTAGAGGGGGAGGATCACCTCCCTCGACCTGCTGGCCACGCTCTTGTTAATGCACCCCAGAATGCCATTGGCCTTTTTGGCCACGAGGGCACACTGCTGGCTCATGGCCAACCTGTCGTCCACCAGGACGCCCAGGTCCCTCTCTGCAGAGCTCCTCTCCAGCAGCTCATCCCCCAGCCTGTGTTGGTGCATGCAATTATTCCTCCCTAGGTGTAAGACCCTACACTTGCTTTTGTGAACCTCATCTGGTTTCTTACTGCCCAGCTCTCCAGCATGTCCAGGTCTTGCTGAATGGCAGCACAGCCTTCAGGCGTGTCAGCCAATCCTCCCAACTTCGTATCATCAGCAAACTTGCTGAGGGTGGCCACTATCCCCTCATCAAGGTCATTGATGAAGATGTTGAACAAGACCGGACCCAGCACAGACCCCT
>NW_011136522.1:0-522 GCF_000146605.3 Meleagris gallopavo
GGACAGCAGCACCTCCATGAGGAGCAGGTCGGCATCGCTGAGGAGCAGCCGAGCCTCTTGGAGGAGGACTTAGAATCAGGCAGCCGATCCCAGGCAGCGGGCAGCACACACAGCTGTGATGCAGTCACAGTTCTCTCCGAATTCTGTGCTTGATTAAATCCAAACAAATCTCTATGCCATGATGAGCAAAGCTTGCTATCAACCAAATGAGGTCAAAATATTCTTTCTCACCCTTCCCTTCCCTTTCCTGCACTTGAAGCAGCAACCCGCTGATCATCGGGGGCTCAGTTTGCCATCAGAGATTGTCAGTGGTCATCTGAAGGCTTTGTTGGCTGTCAGAGGGCTCCACTGATCACCAGAGATCTTCACTGACGGTCAGAGGGCTTCTTGAATCAACAGAGGGTGTCATGGGTCATCAGAGAGGAGATTTGAGGTGCCTAAGGGAGGATTTGGGGACTCCATGTTGGGTGGTGACGGAGGGGAACTGGGACTGAAGGAGGAGGGCTGAAGCAGATCCCAAGG
>NW_011136523.1:0-389 GCF_000146605.3 Meleagris gallopavo
AAAGTAAGGAGGGTAAGGTGCAGGTGGATGTGGAGGAGAAGGAACGAGAATGGAAAAAGCATTGATTACAAAATGAGGACGAGGAGGAAAAAAGCAGAATCTACGAAATATGGTGGAGGAGGTGGAGGTGGAGGTGGAGGAGGAGGAAAAAAACCAGCGAAACTGAAATGAAAAGGAGATAGAGCAATGAAACAGAAACCAAGAAATGAGGCGCAGGAGGTCCAGGTGAAGGTGGTGGAGGAGGTGGAGGAGGAGGTGGAGGTGGAGGAGGATAAAAGCTCCAAGTACAATCTGTGGAGGAAGAGGAGCAAATGCAAGAAGATGAAGAGCAGGTAAAAAGCTGTGAAAACAAAATAAGGAGGGTAAGGTGCAGGTGGATGTGGAGGAGA
>NW_011136524.1:0-1055 GCF_000146605.3 Meleagris gallopavo
CCTGTTGAGGAGTGCCTAGCAGTATTTTTGAGAGAAAAGGGAAGGTACTTGTCAGAAAAGTGCTCTTTCTGGGAGAGAGTAGCATAGTTGGTTGGAAAATGCCACCCATTTGTGAGAAAGCTGCTTTGTTTCCGGGAGAAAATAGCATTCTCTGGGGAGAAGATGTCCTGTTTTGGATGGAAAAGTAGTACTTGTGGGAGAAGCTGTCCAATGTTTGGGCCCAAGGTAGCATTACTGGGAGGTAATGTCATTGTATTGGAGAAGGGTGGGATTTCTTGGGGAGAATGTGTTCTTTTTGGAAGCCAACGGTGTACTTTGGGGGGAAGAAGTGGCTTTCTGGGAGAAAGTGTCCTAGTTTGGGGAGAAAGTGTCATAGTGCGGAGTGTGGTGTAGCAGATTAGGGGGAATTGGGAGGTATTCCTAAGAGAACTGTCATTTCTGGGTGAAAAGGTCTTATGTGGGGGGAAAAGGTGAGGAATGTGTGAGAAAGCTGGTGTTTCTGGGAGGTAAATGCCATCTTTTGGGGGCGTAGAAATGGTCTTTCTGGTGGGATGTGCCACATCTTTGTGAGGCAATCGGTGTTTGTGAGGGCCAATGGCATATATTCTGGATCGAAATGGTCTTTCCGCAGTAAAATAGCCAAAAGTCTGGGAGTAAGTGTCATGATGAGGAATGTAATGGAGTGTAATTGGGAGGAACTGGGAGGAATTTCTCGGAGTCGTGGTCTTTGTGGGTGCATATGTCCCATTTAGGAGGAAGGAGTATTCTTAGCAGAACTGCCATAGCATTTTGGGGAAAAATGTCCTATCCTTGGGAGAGAAGTGGTATTTGTGGGAGAAGATGTCCTATTCTTGGTTGCAAGTGTCCTATTTGGTCTTGTCATCAAGTCTTTTTGGGAGAAAACGTGAGTTGGTTGAAGAAAACAGGTATGCCTGGGGAAGAAAATATCATTCTTTTTGGAAGCACAGGCCCAATTTCCAAGTGAAATGTGGTATTTCTGGGAGAAAATGACAAGTACGTGGGAGAAAAGTGGACAATTGTGGGAAAGACTGACT
>NW_011136525.1:0-790 GCF_000146605.3 Meleagris gallopavo
TTGACTACGACCAAAGTTGGAGCGCCGAGTTGGGCGGCACTCGGAACGCTGCCCTGTGACGCCGCGCACTGCAGCCGCTGCCTCCTCTTCCTCTCAGTCCTTCAGCTGCAGCTTCTGCATCATCTCCACAAGGCTGTTCATTGCGGAGCGCTGGAAGGAACCAGGCAAGTTTGATTTTCCTCAAACACACAGCTGGGTGTTTTTCTATGACATTGCTTGCCTTGGGATTCTGCAATATCTTTCACGTCTGACAGACGGAGGCACTGAGAACAACAAGAGCCGTGTCTGTGCTCACCAAGGACTCACCTCAGCAGCAGCAGCAGCTCTCATAGAAGCCTTCTTCAGTTGCACTCTTCTCTCTTTTCGTTGTCTTCTTGCTATAAAGCAAGAATAAAACGGAATTCATTTTGTCAGCAGCAAAACTGCAGAAACAGGGGTACCATACAAACAGATGGCAGAAAACAGACAAAGGAAATTGGAAACCTCTCAGTGAATGACAGTTCCAGTGGAAGGTGCAGAAGACCAGCATGGAGTTAACGGAAAGAGGCGGGGTCACACACTGTGGCACCTCACTGCCTTTGCACTTGGTAGCCTTCAACTCTTTTCCCCTCTCCGTAGAGAGAAGGAAAAAGCAAAGCAAACCTCTGCAACTTCAGCGTGCTTGATAAGGGCAGCACCTACCTACAGGGCGGTACCACAGCACCTGCTTACCTCTTAGCTTGGAGCTCCGTGCTGCAGCAGGCCCAGGCTGTGCTGCTGGAGCCGGCACGCTGTCCCCGCTCTGACCCCT
>NW_011136526.1:0-749 GCF_000146605.3 Meleagris gallopavo
CCTTCACAGGATGCAATGGGATCCGTACCCACGTCTCCCATAGCAAGCTGGAGTTATTGGTCACAGGCTAGATCTTCCGCCAGCAAACAGTCCTGGCAAACAGAGCACTCTCTTCCGAAGGCAAACAGCTAAAATCGTCCACACAGTGATGTTGATTGCCACACGGCAACACCCATCACTCATCTCCTAGGCAAGTCAGTCTCATCACAAGAAATACCTCTGGAAGCAAGCTTTGAGCCAAAACAAGATTGCTTGGAACTGATGTGCAAATGACTGTTCATGGTGGTGAGGAAAGAGAAAAAAGAAAGAAAAAAAAGAAGAAGTAAGCAGAAGGGAAAAGAGGGGTGGGGAGTAAAGGGGGTTAAACGTTACACAATTGTTAGAAAGGATTTCTTGGGCTTGGTTACAAAGGTTGCCCTGATCGGTTGGACTTGTTCATCATCAGTTGAAGTGGTTACAAAGTTGAAGTGGTTACATGGAGGATACAACTCGTTGGTTAAGTTGAATCCAACATGGAACCACACAAGGAACAAACACAAGAGTTGCAACAGCACACCAAATAGGAGACGCTTCACCCATGGGCAATTTGTTTAGCAACTTCTTCATTATCATTCAATTTTAGACAACAATTAGAGTCATTCAATTTGCCACAGGCACCTACCCGGGGACTCTTCAGCAGTGGTGACACCAGTGTTACACAATGAGGAAAAGGTAGAAAGTGAAAAGAGACAACCACACATTTGGCAACA
>NW_011136526.1:21236-21820 GCF_000146605.3 Meleagris gallopavo
TCTGGGCTGGACTGAGTGAAGACTCAGGTGGATAGCACTAGGACAAGGGGAAATGGTTTTAAACTGAGACAGGGCAGGTTTAGGTTAGATATGAGGGGGAAGTCTTTCGCTCTGACGGTGGTGGTGCACTGGAACAGGTTGCCCAAGGGGGTTGTGGATGCCCTTTCCCTGCAGGCATTCAAGGCCAGGCTGGATGTGGCTCTGGGCAGCCTGGTCTGCTGGTTGGCGACCTGCACACAGCAGGGGGTTGGAACGAGATGGTCACTGTGGTCCTTTTCAACCCAGGCCATTCTAGGATTCCATGATCTGGTTCTACGACTCCTGGCCTGTCTGGGCCAGACTGGGCAAAGAGGAATTGTCTGGTGCCACGTATGCGCTCTAGAACAGAGTGAACGACAACAACACGCGTACTTCATTTAGATGTATTTTTGGAACAAGCTGAAAAAGAGGGCAACCAGCAAATCAAGCTGGTGGCTGCACACGGCTGAGCTGGCTGTGCCAGACGGAAGGGACTTTCAGTGCATTTGCCCGCTGGGATTCTCTCCCTTGCAGGTGACGCTGATCAAGCCCGGGCAGCACGGGGC
>NW_011136527.1:0-1178 GCF_000146605.3 Meleagris gallopavo
AGGACATTTCCTGCCAGAAATAACACTTTTCTAGCCCAAAGTAGGACATTTTCTCCCAGAATTACCAGTTTTCTCACCCAAAATACGATCTTTCCTGCCAGAAATGCCAGATTTCTCCCCCCACGTATGGCATTTCCTCCCTAGAAATGCCTCTTTTCTCAAGAAAAAGATGACATTTCCTGCCAGAAATGCCAGGTTTCTCCCCCGAAAATATGACATTTTCTCCCAAAAATACCACTTTTCTCACACAGCATATGACATTTTCTCCCAGAAATGCCTGCTTTCTCCCCCCAGAATACGACATTTTCTCCCAGGACTACCTGCTTTCTCCAAAAACGGGACATTTTCGCCCAGAAATACCACTTTCTCCAGAAAAATATGACAGTTGGGGCCAGAATTACCAGTTTCCTCACCCCAAAATATGACATTTCGAGCCGGAAATAACAGTTTACTCACCCAAAGTGTGACTTTTTCTCCCACAAATCCCAGGGTTGTCCAAAAAATATCGAATTTTCTTGCAGGAATACCAGTTTACTCCCCCCAAATAGGACATTTCCTCTCCGATATGACAGTTTCCTGACAGAAATTTGAAATTCCCCAGAAACACTAGCTTTCTCCCAGAATTAAGGACATTTCCTGCCAGAAATAACACTTTCTAGCCCAAAGTAGGACATTTCTCCCAGAATTACCAGTTTCTCACCCAAATACGATCTTCCTGCCAGAAATGCCAGATTTCTCACCCCAAGTAGGACATTTTCTGCCAGAAATGCCTCTTTTCTCAAGAAAAACATGACATTTCCTGCCAGAAATGCCAGGTTTCTCCCCGAAAATATGACATTTTCTCCCAAAAATACCACTTTTCTCACACAGCATATGACATTTTCTCCCAGAAATGCCTGCTTTCTCCCCCAGAATACGACATTTTCTCCCAGGACTACCTGCTTTCTCCAAAAAACGGGACATTTTCGCCCAGAAATACCACTTTCTCCAGAAAAATATGACAGTTGGGGCCAGAATTAACAGTTTCCTCACCCAAAAATATGACATTTCGAGCCGGAAATAACAGTTTACTCACCCAAAGTGTGACTTTTTCTCCCACAAATCCCAGGGTTGTCCAAAAAATATCGAATTTTCTTGCAGGAATACCAGTTTACTCCCCCAAATAGGACATTTCCTCT
>NW_011136528.1:0-361 GCF_000146605.3 Meleagris gallopavo
GGGCACTGCTGCAGCCATGTCCCAAGAGGCCCAGGGAAGAGGTAAAGGAAAGACGTTGCCTTGTGCTTACCGAGAACTTGTCGTAGAGCTGGTGGGTGAGCAGAGGGTTCGGGAGCTCCCTGAAGTACATTTTGCAGAGGGAGCTCACGCTGTGAGTGTCGCGGACAGTCAGCTCAGGAACCCGCTCAGACTCAAATTCATGGCTGGAGAGAAGGACACCAAAATGGTTGAGGAAGAGGAAAGCAAGTAAAAAGCCACACCACATGCAATCAAGAATTAGAAGGGCTTACCTGATTTACAGGAGAAACAAACACTCGGTCAGCAGCAGCACGTGAGCCATGCTGGATGGGATGTTCCAAAG
>NW_011136529.1:0-390 GCF_000146605.3 Meleagris gallopavo
AGAAATAGTAGATTTTTCCCCAAAAATATGATATTTTCTCCAAGAAATGCCAGTTTTATCACAAGAATACGACATTTTATACCGCAAATACCCGCTTTCTCCCAAAAATATGCCATTTTCTGCCAGGAACTGCAGTTTCCTCCCACAAATACCATTTTTTCTACACGAAATATGACCTTTTCTCCCAGAAATACCAATTTTTCATCCAGAATATGACGTTTTCTCCCTAAAATACAAGAATTTTCCCCCAAACATGACATTTTCTTCCGAAGACTGTATGTTTTCTCCCAGAAATATCCATTTTCTCCTCAAAAATTAAATTTGTCCAGAAATACCAGATTTCTTCCCTTAAATATGACACCTTTTCCAAGAAATAGTCGATTTCTCCCG
>NW_011136530.1:0-940 GCF_000146605.3 Meleagris gallopavo
TGAACCTGGGGAGTGCTTCCTTTGGAGTATGCCTTGTTCTTTGGTGATGGAGTGAGTGATTTTTTTTATTTTTTTTTTTCTTCCTCCATTGTGGAGCTGGTCTCTCTCTTTTTTAGCAGGGAACCCTGAGCGTACTTAAGGGCTGGTAGGTATTTGGACCTGGAAGCTGCTTCCTTCACTTGAGAGTGTGGAGGAGTATTGGTCCTTGGAATGGGGTAAGTGGTTTCTTTTTTCTTTCAGGGCTGTGATCTTGTCTTTTTGGGGGATCGCAAGTGCACTGAAGGGCTGCTAGGTGTAAGAGCAGCATGTGAATCTGGAGACTGCTTCCTTGGGGTGTGGGTGAGCCTTAGAATGGGGTGAGTGATTCCTGCTTTCTTTCAGAGCTGTGAGCTCTGCTTTTCTGGAGGATCTCAAGCTGGATGGCTGTCATTAATAGGGCTATGTGCTAATTGCATCCATGCGGTGGTGTTTTTAAGGTCATTGTGTGCATCCTTGTTGTGTTTTAAATTATGTTCTGCGTCTCTTCTGATTTCATTTTGCAGCCTGATGGAGTTGAAGGATTGCCTGGGCTCCTCCAGTCAGTGGTGTGAGATCTGTCCAGCAGGTAATGAACATCATGCACCCCATGTTGGTGCGCTGCTTGTATGCAGGTAGGTTTGCGATGTGATCCGACTCCCCCATGCTGACCATCCACAGCTAGATCAAGTTGCTCAGAGTCTGAGCCAGGCTCACCTTGAAAGGCAACCTGTGCCACTGCCTCAGCACCCTCACTGTACAAGACATTTTCCTTAGATTTCACCTCCATTTTCCCTTGTTCTTTCCTTTAGGTATTGAAAGGCTGTTACCAGGTTACCTTGGAGCCTTCACTTCTCCAGGAGGCTGAACAGCCCAGCTCTCCTTGCTTACAGGAGAGGGGTTCCATCCTTCAGGTCGTGTTTGT
>NW_011136531.1:0-699 GCF_000146605.3 Meleagris gallopavo
ACACCTACCTTGCAAGGGCCACACAGGAAGACTTGGGACACAGGTCACCTATTGATCCCCGAGTCCCAACTCCATTGCTCAGCCGCTCCTCCATGTTCTGCAACAGAAAAGTCACAAGACGGAAATTCAATTCATCGCAGACGTCACCAAACCTCCCTTCTCAGGGCAGTGGCACTCATTCCCTGCATGATAAATCAGGGCAGAGTGAGCAGCTTACCGAGTGAGCAGCATTACTGCCACTTGGTAGCAGCAACCTACGCCTAACTCTAAACTACCAAAAGCAACCTACGCCTAACTCCAAACTACTAACAGGAACCTACGCCTAACTCCAAACTACTAACAGGAACCTACGCCTAACTCCAAACTACTAACAGGAACCTATGCCTAACGCTAAAACTACACTTAACACTAAAACTAAGCTAACGCTAAAATCAACAACAAAGCCCAGAAGCGGGACCTAACTCCTACAGGGGGAAGATGGAACTGGGGGCCCGCAGAACCGCAGAGGAGCAACAAGGTGGAGGAGGAGCAGATGTGAAGCAATGCCACCCAGCTAATGCTGGGGGCGGGGGCCGCGCAGCGGGTAAGGAGCCCAGCGCCCGGACCAGCGATGGCGGAGCTGTGACTGCGCCGATGCGGGGCCTGGCACGGTGGTGTGGTGCCAGGCCAGCTGTGCCGCAGGCGGATCCACCTCCATGG
>NW_011136532.1:0-514 GCF_000146605.3 Meleagris gallopavo
CTCGCAGTTTGTTCCGTGTCCCAGTCACTTGCGCTTGCGCTTGCGCTTCCGCACCAGACAAGGCATGAGCACGCGCTTTGGGGGAGGCACAGAAGGCAAGGAATGTCTGTCGGCTGCACTTCCAGGGGCAGAAGGGGCTTTTTGGTCTATTGTGTGTGGGAAACTGAACGGGAAATCAGTCAGTAATCTCTCGTCCGCTGCTGAACCTCACCCCCTTCTCCACTGATCGCTCCTCAGCTTGCTGCTACGAGTTCCTCACTTTGCGTTTCACACGGGCGGGCAGGAGCCCGCCTTCACCAACTGCTGCCTGACAGAAGCAAGAGGAATCTCAGTGTACATTCCCTTCACGTGTCCTTTTGTTGCAAATAGGCGGCAGGAGGACCGGCAGCAGCAGCAGCAGCAGCAGGAGGACCAGGACGACGAGGCCGAGGAGGAGCGGAGCCTGTGGACGGCCTTCAAGAAGCTGCGGGTGGACGCGGCGCGGTGAGTGGCGCGGAGCGGTGCGCGGCTGTCG
>NW_011136533.1:0-867 GCF_000146605.3 Meleagris gallopavo
GAAGCTGCTTCCTTCACTTGAGAGTGTGGGGGAGTATTGGTCCTTGGAATGGGGTAAGTGGTTTCTTTTTTTCTTTCAGGGCTGTGATCTTTTCTTTTTGGGGGATGGCAAGTGCGCTGAAGGGCTGCTAGGTGTAAGAGCAGCATGTGAATCTGGAGACTGCTTCCTTTGGGGTGTGGGGTGAGCCCTTAGAATGGGGTGAGTGATTCCTGCTTGATTTCAGAGCTGTGAGCTCTGCTTTTCTGGAGGATCTCAAGCGGGATGGCTGTAATTAATGTGCTAATTGCATCCATGCGGTGGGTGTTTTTTAAGGGCATTGTGTGCATCCTTGTTGTGTTGTAAATTCTGTTCTGCGTCTCTTCTGATTTCATTTTGCAGCCTGATGGAGTTGAAGGATTGCCTGGGCTCCTCCAGTCAGTGGTGTGAGATGTGTCCAGCAGGTAATGAACATCATGCACCCCATGTTGGTGCGCTGCTTGTATGCAGGTAGGTTTGCGATGTGATCCGACTCCCCCATGCTGACCATCCACAGCTAGATCAAGTTGCTCAGAGTCTGAGCCAGGCTCACCTTGAAAGGGCCAGCACATCCACCATGTCTCTGGCAACCTGTGCCACTGCCTCAGCACCCTCACTGTACAAGACATTTTTCCTAGATTTCACCTCCATTTTCCCTTGTTCTTTCCTTTAGGTATTGAAAGGCTGTTACCAGGTTCCCTTGGAGCCTTCACTTCTCCAGGAGGCTGAACAGCCCAGCTCTCCTTGCTTACAGGAGAGGGGTTCCATCCATTGGGTTCGTGTTTGTGGCTGTACTCTGGATGCACTCGCACAGCTCCATGTCTCCCTGCACTGAGGACTCCACATCTGGAC
>NW_011136534.1:0-401 GCF_000146605.3 Meleagris gallopavo
GTACCACTGAAAAGAGACTGGCCTCACCACTATGGCCCGCCACACCTCAGATATTTATAAACCTGGATTCAGGTCCCCTCTCAGTCTTCTTTTCTCAAGGCTAAACAGACCCAGTTTACTTAGCCTTTCTTCATAGGGGAGATGCTCCAGGCCCTTCACCATCTTTGTGGCCCTCCGCTGGACTCTTTTCCCAAGAGATCCCTGTCTTTTTTGTACTGGTAGCCCAGAACTGGACACAGTATTCCAGATGAGGCCTTTACCAGGGCAGAGTAGAGGGGGAGGATCACCTCCCTCGACCTGCTGGACACGCTCTTCTTAATGCACCCCAGAATGCCATTGGCTTTTTTGGCCACGAGGGCACACTGCTGGCTCATGGCCAACCTGTCGTCCACCAGGACGCC
>NW_011136535.1:0-338 GCF_000146605.3 Meleagris gallopavo
AACAATGACGGCCCCGCTCTCCTGCCCTCTTACCTCAGCCTCTGCACACCATCCTACTCTCCTGAGCATTAGGCTGGCACAGGGATGCAGCTCTTTCTAGGCTCTCCCTATGCAGCCCATGGCACCAGTACCTGTGTGCCACATGGATCTGTAAGCATTCTGCCTTCTGTGACATGCCCATGCCGTCACAATGCCAGTTCCCTGTACCACCTGCCCATCATGCAACAATCCTACAGTTCTTCTGACTAAATATCTCTGCACGTATGTCCATGTCAAAAATGGAACATCTCTCCAGCTGTGCAGCAGAGGACACGAGCTTCCATGCTCTAGTCATGATC
>NW_011136536.1:0-444 GCF_000146605.3 Meleagris gallopavo
CCACCGAGCGGCGGACGGGCGCGAAGGACAAACCGAGGCGACCCGGAGTCCCACGGAAGAACCGCCGCCCCGACGAAAGCCGCCGCCGCCGCCGCCGCCCGATCCCCCTCTCTGTTTCGGCCGGCCCGGTCAACCCAGCTCGCGAGCGCCCGCTCACCACCGTCTCCGGAGCAGAGTACGCACTCTCTCCTACTGACGAACAGGGAAGGCATCCGAAAACAACGCTCCAGGGCCAGAGGCGCCGACTACCGGCAAAGGCACCGAAGGCAACTGAAGTTTACCTCGACGTAACTGGAGGCAGAAAATTACAGCGACGCCTCTGGCAGCTCCGGAGCTGCAGCGCCCCCCCCAACCCTCCATAGACGCCAAGACTCGCCGAAACTGGGTAGACCTGGACGCAGGTCGCAAGCCGCCCGGCAGCGACCCCTAGCCGCCTCCGCCGAG
>NW_011136537.1:0-673 GCF_000146605.3 Meleagris gallopavo
TTCTATCCTTCCTAAGAGGTGTGCTGTCACCTTTTTTTTCCTCACCAGGGACTTGACCTGACTGCCTCGACTTGTGAAATACCATGGAGAGTGGCTCGGTGACTGCAGCGGTGAATTCCCTCGGAACTCTGGGACTCATCTCGTCAGGACCCAAAAGACTCCTGGATGTTTTGGGTCCTCAGGTGGTCCAGAACCTGATCTCCCATGGCAGTGTGGGATGGGAAGGGGTGTGTGGGACTGAGGAAGCAATGGCAGTCCCCACCTCACCAAAGCAAAGCAAAGATGAGGGCTGTGCATAATGAGCAGTTCTCAGACAAGATGGAAGCCAAAAATGGTGTTGGGTACCTGAGCCTTCTCTGGTGGTAAGCAACATGGTGCACAGAGTGCAGCCATGTGCTCCGAGCAAGGAGCACAGGTTTGTGCAAGAGGCACGGATGCAGGGCAGTGCCTTCATGACTGTATTGTGTCCAACAGGTGGCAGCAGAGCTGCGGTGCTCCCAAGTGCCGTAACAACTGCACGGAGAGATGTGTTGGTCTCGGTGGAAACAGCAAGGAAGTGGAAATCTGCATTTCCCGGCATGCCCCGGAACCTCACTTTGCTGACTGGTCATTGTCTGCCCAGCAGGTAAGGCGATGCACACCTGCCAGCGTTTACCCATTCCAGAGCCCGGCA
>NW_011136538.1:0-365 GCF_000146605.3 Meleagris gallopavo
GATCTCAAGCTGGATGGCTGTAATTAATAGGGCTATGTGCTAATTGCATCCATGCGGTGTTTTTTAAGGGCATTGTGTGCATCCTTGTTGTGTTTTAAATGATGTTCTGCGTCTCTTCTTATTTCATTTTGCAGCCTGATGGAGTTGAAGGATTGCCTGGGCTCCTCCAGTCAGTGGTGTGAGATGTGTCCAGCAGGTAATGAACACAATGCACCCCATGTTGGTGCGCTGCTTGTATGCAGGTAGGTTTGCGTTGTGATCCGACTCCCCCATGCTGACCATCCACAGCTAGATCAAGTTGCTCAGAGTCTGAGCCAGGCTCACCTTGAAAGGGCCAGCACATCCACCATGTCTCTGGCAACCTG
>NW_011136539.1:0-644 GCF_000146605.3 Meleagris gallopavo
GAATGAATGAATGAATGAATGAATGAATGAATGAATAAAATAAATAAATGAGCGAGCGAGCGAGCGAGCGAGCCGATAAATAAGCAAGCAAATAAATAAATAAATAACAACAATAAGTAACAATAAAAACAACATTTAAAAAAACAAAGAGACAAATACGCGGGCACGTAAATAAATAAAAAAATAAAAAAATTGAAATGAACAAATAACGAAATTATAAACAAACAGACAAACACGTGGACGCATAAACGAAAATGATAAAGAAATAAATGAAAATAAATAAAATAACGAAAAAGTTAAAAAATAAAAAATAAAAAAACGATTAAAATGCAGGAAGAAATAAAGAAATAATAAGAATTTTTAGAAATACAAACGAATAAATAAATAAATAGACAAATACGTGGACGCGTATTTTATTAAAAATAATAAAGAAATGAAAATAAAAAATAAAAAAATAAATAAAAAAAAATAAATAAAAAATAAATACATAAAACAATAAATAAAAACAAAAATATAAAAATAAATTAAATAATTAAAAAAAATAAAAAAAAAAATAAAAGCACGCCGTCACGAACCACCCGCGCCTCCCGAGCCCACCGACGAAGGAAAAAAAATGGAAAGAGAGAAGAAAAAAAAAAAAAAAA
>NW_011136540.1:0-513 GCF_000146605.3 Meleagris gallopavo
GGACAGAACAGACAGCGTTGTCTTTTCTGCTCTTCCCCTCTTTCTGTGCTTCCCTTTTCTGCTCTTCTCTTCAGCTACACTTCAGCTCCTCTCCCTCAGTGTTAGCCACTCCTCTTCTGCTCTTCTGCTGTTCTTTCTCCCTTGTATCCTCCCTCACTCCTGCATCTGTACTCCTCTTCTGCTTTTCTTTCTTACCCGTATCCTCTTTTTGCTCTTTTTTCTCCCCACATCCCGAATGTCAGCATTACGGAGTCAAATATTTTTTGATGCCAATTATCACTGTCTTTATATCATGGACTCTTCGTCCAGCCTTTGATGTATCCTGGGGCACTGCATTAAATCTGAGATGTCAGCAGACCTGCTGGATGCTTTGTTTGCTATGGGTGAGTGCTGTGCTTTTGCACATGCATTTTCATCGTGGCAAACGGAGTGGGGTTTTTGGGGTCTTTTGAAAGTTCTTTTGTTTTGGTTTGGTTGGCGGTGGTTGCGGTAGCTCATGGCAATACCATTCCC
>NW_011136541.1:0-716 GCF_000146605.3 Meleagris gallopavo
ACCCTGGGCGTGAAAAGCTGCCTCCTAATAACCAACCTAAACCTCCCCTGTCTCACTTCAAAACCATTTCCCCTTGTCCTATCGCTATCCACCCTCCTAAACAGCCGTTGCCCCCTCCTGCTTATGCGCTCCCTTCGAGTCTTGGAAGGCTGTCATGAGCTATCTCCAGAGCTTTCTCTTCTCCCACAGAAACAATCCCAGTTCCCTCAACATTTCTTTCTAAGAGAGGGGCTCCAGCCCTCTGATCATCTTCGTGGCCCTTCTCTGGACCTGCTCCAAAAGCTCCACATCATTCCTGTGCTGGAGCCCCAGGCCTGGACGCAGTGCTGCACATGGGGCCGCACCACAGCCGAGTAGAGGGGGACAATCACCTCCCTCTCCCTGCTGGTTGCTCCTCTTTGAATGCAGCCCAGGATACAGTTGGCCTTCTGGGCTGCAAGTGCACACTACTGGCTTATGTCCAGCTCTTTGTCCACCAGGATCCCCGAGTCCTCCGCAGGGCTGCTCCCAAGGGCTTCTACGCCCAGTTGGTACAAGCATCTGGGTTTCCCCTTCATCAGGGACATCAACAGTGGGGTTGAGTGCACCCTAAGGACACCAAGCTGTGGGCTGCAGTGACACAGCAGAGGGACGGGATGCCATCCACAGAGACCTCAACAGGCTGAGCAGTGGCCACAAATCCAAGTGCAGGGTCCAGTAGCCTGGGATGAGGGAAC
>NW_011136542.1:0-827 GCF_000146605.3 Meleagris gallopavo
TGCTTTCCTCCCAGAACCAACACATCACACCAGACACGCTGAAGAAAACAGTTCCCAGCTGAAAAAATAAAAGACACATTTACATTGGGGTTTTGTTTAATTAATTGATTAATTTATTGTAGTTGTTGTTGGTTTTGGTTTTTTTTTTTTGCACTGTGCTAACAATGAGACTTGGTAGTATCAGAATGTATCTGATAAAGGGGGAAAAGGTATTTTTTGAGAACTTTTCTTAGTTCTTAGTCCTATCTGCTTGGACAACACTGAACTCCCTTGACACCAACTTTCTTGCAAAAGAGGAAAATGAGTAATGTCATTAACCTCCTCCTACCCGATTACTTCCTGGATGTTGGCATGCCCCAGCTGATTAAGTATCCATCTATATGTTAGGTATGAATTGTCTTCTGCTTTGGTTGTAGGTCTTTTCAGGTTGCAGCCTATGAAGAAGAGGCTCATGTAGCATTTGCAGTGCTGGATGCAGTTGAAGGCAAAACTGAAGACGCTTTCCGAGCATTTGAAGCTATGAAGCATATGGTTTCATACCAGAACCTTGCCGAGGCTGGTTCCTAACTTGTGTTACCCAAATGCTTTTTCGTTCCTTGCATTCCAACTGATTCTTATTCATCCAAATGCTGCTGCTTAGCTTTGCCAAAGGAAGGCAGAGGAGATTGTGAATGATGATAGGTTGCCAGAAGAACAGAAAGGACACAAAGCCTATCTTCTTGAAAGAAAGCACTACCGAATGAAGATGGTTGATGAATGCTCCTCAGGTCTGTCAGTAGCTGACAAGATTAAATCTTCCTGAAACATCTTGTCTGGGAGATGCAGTG
>NW_011136543.1:0-1014 GCF_000146605.3 Meleagris gallopavo
TGTGCTGAACGGTCGGCTTTTGCTCTGCTGGCTGGGTGGATCCATGCCCGGTAGCTACCCTTCCCTCCTCCTTGGCATGACTGCCAGTGCTTTGCCTTCCTCAAGAGAGGTGTTTTGTTCCGACTGGCAGCCACAGACTCCTTCTGGGCTGGCGACCCTGCAGGTGCATGTGTGGTGGAGGCAGCAGCATGCCCAGTAGCTACCCTTTCCTCCTCCTGGGCACGGATGCCAAGATTTTGGCCTCCTGCACACTCGGTGGTCATCTGTGCTTTGCCATGACCTTGTATTTTTTTGCATTTTCATGTTGCTGCAGAGGCTGCTGCTGCTGCATGGGTTGATGTTGGTTTCCTCGGTTTGTTTTCCATGTTGTTTTTCTGTGGTTTCTGCCTTGGTTTCCTGCTCCTTCTGCATTGCAATGCATTGTTTTTTTCCAGTGTTGTTTTACTTTCCCTTTTGTTTCTATTCTTGGAACTGCTTTTTCCTTTCCTGAGCGTATTCCCCTCTGTTTGTGAGGATTTCAAGTGATTTTGCTTTGCTCTCCTTGGCTTTTTTTTACGTACTCGTTCTTTCCTTTTGCTGGTTTTTCCTGGCTTTGGTTTGCTCTTTGGTTATTGTTGGTATTGTGGCCTTGCACTGCTGTTAAATTTTGGTTCTTTCTTTCCATTGTTAAGCACTGGTGAGCTTTGTTCTCTCTTTACTTTGCTAGGATTCTTTGCTTTGCCATGCTAGTGTATTGAATTCATTGGCTTTCCTCTTGTATTTCTCATCCTCGCTTGGCTTTGCTTCGTTTTCATTCCTTGTTTTGTTTTGTCTTTTTTTATTTTATTTTTTCGGTAGTGAGGCTTTTTGTTTGCTTTGCATTGTCTTTGTTTCCTATTTGTGGGTTCTTTGTCTTTCCTGCTGCTTTCTTTGCGTGATCTTGTTCCTTGCTGCAAGCATTCCTTTCCTGTTCAGAGTATGTTTCTTGGCTTTGCTTTCAGTTGCTCCTTTGCTTTCCATTCTTTGCCTTGCCTT
>NW_011136544.1:0-828 GCF_000146605.3 Meleagris gallopavo
TTTTTGTTCTTGTTCCAGGTTGGATTTTTCCCTGGGGAGTGTGTGGAGCTGATTAATGAAAAACTGCCGGAGTCTCTCATCAATTCAGTGCCAAAGCCAGGTACGGATGTTACATTTGATGGTGCAGGGAAGCAGAGTGGAGTCTTTTTTGGGGTGTGTTCCGTGTTTAATAGCTCCCTTATCCATCCCACGTTATCCTCTGTGCTGATGATCCTTCATGCATACCACGGGGACCAGGGCCCCCATCCAACCTGGCCTTGGACTCCTCCAGGGATGGGGGAAAAATCCATTTCTGTAGGTACTTGTTGGTAATGTTCTTCCCGTTTTGATGTGCTCTGTAGAATGTGTTGTGCTCAGCCTTGTCCAACCGAGCCAAACCTGGAATGACTGGAATGACCTGGTTTCTTCTTTTTGTTGCGCAGTGCCAAAGAAACGCGGCAAGCTCGTCACCTTCCTTCGTTCCTTGGTGAAGGCCCGCCCAAAGAAGCCAAAGGAGCGGGAGACGGAGAAGGAAAGGGTGTTTGGCTGTGACCTGGGAGAGCATCTTCTCCACTCTGGTCGCGATGGTAAGGGAGATCTTCCTCTGCTGGGAGTCTAAAGATGAAAGGGAGATCATACGTAGCAAGGGGCAGGTTGATACCAGTGGAGAAACGAGTAATGGGAGTTGATGGCTGAAGGATAAAGTGAGGCTAATGCTCCTAAGGGACAAGCACATTTGTATTTGCTTCAACCAAGGCTGGCTGGGCTTAGTGGATGGGACGTGACGGGAGCACAGCCTGAACCAGGACTTGACTCAGGAGCTCAACTAAGCGCTGGCACGTGTTCTTT
>NW_011136545.1:0-541 GCF_000146605.3 Meleagris gallopavo
CAGCCTTCAGGCGTGTCAGCCAATCCTCCCAACTTCGTATCATCAGCAAAACTTGCTGAGGGTGGCCGCTATCCCCTCATCAAGGTCATTGATGAAGATGTTGAACAAGACCGGACCAGCACAGACCCCTGGGGGACACCACTGGTTACAGGTCTCCAGCCAGACTCTGCACCACCAACGACGACCCTCTGCGCTCTGCCACTCAGCCAGTTCTCAACCCACCTCACTGTCCACTCGTCTATCCCACACTTCCTCAGCTGTGTTATAAGGATGTCGTGGCAGACAGTATCAAATGCCTTTCTAAAATCAAGGTAGACTA
Source organism: Meleagris gallopavo (assembly GCF_000146605.3). NCBI lineage: Eukaryota > Metazoa > Chordata > Aves > Galliformes > Phasianidae > Meleagris > Meleagris gallopavo. Next base: position 320 of record NW_011136545.1, read on the forward strand.
CATCTACCGCTCTTCCCCCATCCACCCAGCATGTGACAGCATCATAGAAGGCCACCAAGTTGGTCGAGCACGACCTCCCCTTGGTGACCCATGCTGACTACTCCTGATAACCTCCTTTTCTCCCAGTTGTCTGGAGATGGTATCCAGCACAAGCTGTTCCATCACCTTTCCAGGGACAGAGGTGAGGCTGACAGGCCTATAATTACCCAGATCTTCCTTCTT
>NW_011136546.1:0-612 GCF_000146605.3 Meleagris gallopavo
TCACTTTGCTGACTGGTTATTGTCTGCCCAGCAGGTAAGGGCGATGCACACCCGCCAGCGTTTACCCATTCCAGAGCCCGGCACAATAGGGTTCCCCCAGAGCTCTGAATTGCGCTTCATGGTGCCCAGAAGGCTGCCTATCCCCTTCGTTCTGTGTCCTGCTTGTCTCTGGTCTTGCACTGTTTTCACTATTACATTCTCTTGTCCTCCTATTTTTGTGTTCCTTGCCCCATTCTCTTGGCCTAATGACCCCTTGGCTTTGTGTTGCCACATTCATGTCGGCATTGAGTTTTGGCGTTCCCTGCCGTATTGTCTGGGCCGTCATCCTTGGCATTTCCTTCCATGTTCTCTTGGCCCTTGCCTTTGCCTGGGCATTCCCTTGCCCTCCTGTTTTTGTGGAAACGGCACCTGGGGCGGGGTGCAGCCCTGCGAGCACAGCTGGGGGCAGTTTGGCTGTGGAGTGGGGCAGAGCCAGGCTCCACCCCTCCCTGATCCCATTTAAGGGCTGGGAAGAGTAGGGGCAGCATCTGAACCTGGGGAGTGCTTCCTTTGGAGTATGCCTTGTCTTGGTGATGGTGTGAATGATTTTATTTTTTTTTTTTTTCTTCTTCT
>NW_011136547.1:0-363 GCF_000146605.3 Meleagris gallopavo
TTTTCTTTACTTATGTTCATGTGCAAGTATATCCAGAGATTAACAGCAAGCAGAAACTTCATAGCGTAGGAAAATAAGCAACTTAAGATGGATCTGATTTACGATTTGTATGTAAATAGGAGTGGATTTTTCCAAACGAAGTGGCAAACCACTGTTCATTTGCCTCTCTTTCCTATTGTGTCAAAACGCAAGCAAAAGTAATATCAGAATTCCACCAACAAGTTTAACCAGATTTACAGAAGATTTACAAACTCTTTTTTAATACCTTTTCATTCCGTACAGTTTTGAGCTGAAGATCTCTAAGAAACGTCAATTGACAGTTAGGTGGCATGGATGTATGTATATATGTATGTATAGTATGTG
>NW_011136548.1:0-647 GCF_000146605.3 Meleagris gallopavo
CCAGCCCTCTGATCATCTTCGTGGCCCTTCTCTGGACCTGCTCCAAAAGCTCCACATCATTCCTGTGCTGGAGCCCCAGGCCTGGACGCAGAGCTGCACATGGGGCCGCACCAGAGCCGAGTCGAGGGGGGACAATCACCTCCCTCTCCCTGCTGGTCGCTCCTCTTTGAATGCAGCCCAGGATACAGTTGGCTTCTGGGCTGCAAGTGCGACACGTACTGGCTTATGTCCAGCTCTTTGTCCACCAGGATCCCCGAGTCCTCCGCAGGGCTGCTCCCAAGGGCTTCTACGCCCAGTTGGTACAAGCATCTGGGTATCCCCTTCATCAGGGACATCAACAGTGGGGTTGAGTGCACCCTAAGGACACCAAGCTGTGGGGTGCAGTGACACAGCAGAGGGACGGGATGCCATCCACAGAGACCTCAACAGGCTGAGCAGCGGGCACAAATCCAAGTGCAGGGTCAGTAGCTGGGATGAGGGACAGCCACCACCAAAACATGCTAGGGGATGAAAGGACTGAGCGTAGTCCTGCTCCATAAGGCCTGGGAGTACTGGTGGGTGGGAGCTGGACACAAGCCAGCAATGGGCCCTTCCAGCCCAGAAAGCCAACCGTATCCTGGGCTGCATCCAAAGATGCGCAGTCAGCG
>NW_011136549.1:0-1072 GCF_000146605.3 Meleagris gallopavo
GATTTGGAAGTGTCTGACGTAGAGCCAGCCTCACCGCGCTAATCCAAAACGTTCTTTCGCCTGAGGACGTGGTGTTCTTGAGGACAGAGGGTCAACACGGCCTCAGTCGGGATAACCCCAGGTTCTTTGAAAATGCCTTGGTCAAAAGTAGGATAGGAAGGCGATATTGGGCCATAACTGAAGGGTGGTGAGCCACCGTTTGCCGCTTGAGTGGTTAAGCGGGGTCTTAATAAGGGAGTGAAATAAGCGCGAATGGAGGTGGTTTTGTTTGGGTTTAAAATCGCTCTGTGCTCGTAGCAGCAGGAGCCTGTGAAAACGTGTTTTGTGCATAGAAGGGAGAGGACTTTGCCAATTCAAAAATCGCTAAGGAAGAATCGCCGTGTTGTCTTGCGTTTGGGGTCCGAGTTCAGTGGGGCGTAGCGATCTGCTTAAGCGACTGCCTTTCTCTGAAGCCAATCCCGTTTTAACCGTGTACTCTTCCTCCAGTGTCTTGCGTTCCATGATATCTCACCGCAAGCTCCTACGCTATTTCCTAGCCGCTCGCGAGAAGGCCGTTGTCAGGTTGTCCGAAGCAGAAGATTCTGGCGCACCTGTAAATACCGTGGAAGCTTTCTGTACGCTAAACGGTGCCTGTAAGTGGTACGTAATGTAGTAGTCTCTGTCCCATCGCCTCGTTTCCTCTTGATGTTGCAAAGAGGCACAGTAGGCTATTTGGGGTTTCCCGACACCGTAGCCTTTTGCCTTTAGCTTGTGACGGAGCTGAGCGTTTTGACTAAGGGTAGTGAGAGAAAGCGATGCTCATTTCTGGGTGCGTACTTGTAGTGCAAAATGCAGTGCTGTTCGGAAGTATGGCCCCATGCCTGTTTTCACGGTTTCCGGACAGTGGTACTTGCACAAATATGGAGAAGAGGGCTTGGGGTTTTGAGCAGGTCGGAGGCGAGGAAGAGGAAAGCTGGCTGAGGGGTGCTGGATGTTTCATTCTCAGCTCTAGAAGTCAAGTTCGATGGCTTTTGCGTGGGCTCACATAGCCTACATCGAGTTTTTTTTCCGCCAGAAAGACTTACGTTGCCCG
>NW_011136550.1:0-314 GCF_000146605.3 Meleagris gallopavo
CTGGTGAAAAACGTAGAGTCTTCGTTGATAAAACTGGAATTTCTGGGGCAGAATATCATATTTTGGGAGAAAGCTACTATTTCTCGGAGAAAACGTCATATTTCTGGTTGAGAAACGAAATTGATGGGAGAAAACGTCCTATTTCTGGTTGAAAAATGGTATTTGTGGGAGGAAACTGCAGTTCCTGGCAGAAAATGGCATATTTTTGGGAGAAAGCGGGTATTTGCGGAATAAAAATGACGTATTTACGCGATAAAACTGGCATTTCTTGGGGAAAATATCATATTTTTGGGGAAAAATCTACTATTTCTTGG
>NW_011136551.1:0-452 GCF_000146605.3 Meleagris gallopavo
GTAGAAAACGTTGTGTTTGTCAGGTGAAAATTGGCATATCTGGCACAAAATGTCATCTTTCATGGAGAAAGCTTGTATTTCTGGGAGAAAGCGTCATCTATAATTGGAGAAAACTTATTTCTAGGAGAAAACGTCATATATCAGGGGAGAATACTGCAACTTCTGGGGAAAAATGTCATATTTCTAGGCAGACGACTGGTATTTCTGGAAGAAAATGTCATGTTTCTGGTTGAAAAATGTCCTATTTCTGGGAGAAAAACAGGTATTTCTGAGAAGACACAGCAAGTTCATTGAGAAAATGTCCTATTTCTGGGAGAAAACTGGTATTTCTGGGAGGAAATGTTTTATTTCTTTGGAGGAAACACCTATGTCAGTGAGAAAATGTCGTATTTTTGGGGAGAAAACGGGTATTTCTGGGAGAAAACGTCATATTTCCAGGTGAAAACTGCAGT
>NW_011136552.1:0-922 GCF_000146605.3 Meleagris gallopavo
GGGCTGCGCTCAGCTCACGGCACTGCAGAGCTGCCGGGCTGAGCCTACAGGATTGGACGGAGCCCCCCAGCTTTGTGCCCCCACCTCGCCCCCCACCCCCCCTTATTGCTGTCCCAGCATCAGCGCAGAAAGGGGGGGACTCTCGGTACACAAACAGATCCTGCAGCCCCTGCACAGCATTGGGGGGGAGGGAGGGGCTCAGCTCAGCCTGCACCCCCCCATCCCGCAGCTCTGCCGGCTCCTGACCCGTCTTGTTTTTAAGAGTACAATGTTTTATTTCAGTGCGGAGGTCTTTGTACAGTCTTAACCCCCCCCCTCATCCCCTTTCTGACCCCCCTCCCCCCTTTGTTTTATCGTCCCATGATGGCCGTGGCAGGTAGCTGATGTCACAAGGAGGTTTTGTAACGTCCCGGAGCAGTTGTAGATTATTGAAGTTTCTGTACATTGTGTCAAACATTACAGAGTCCTTGTATTGTATTGTGCCTAGAGGAAAAAAAGGTTATTCTATAAAAAGAGAAAACTAACTGAGTTTAAATAAAAAAAATAAAAAATAGAATAGGAGGCGTTTTGAGGTGCCTCGGTGCTGTGCTGTGGGGCTGAGGACCCACACAGAACCGCCCCACTGAGCCCCACAGGAATCCACCACCGTGAGTCCATTTTGAGCTTTTATTGATGGATAGTTGGAATTTACAGCCTAAAACTGACAACAGAGAGAGATGCAGATTTTCTTTTTTTTTTTTAAAGTTTTTTGTTCTCTTTTTAACAAAAAAAAAAAAAAGAAAAAAAAACAAACCAAAATAACCCAAAGCCACCAGCATCAGTTTGGTTTTTTTTTGTTTTGTTTTGTTTTTCGTTTTGTTTTTTTACAATATAAAAGTTTCTGACAGTAGAGAGACTAAAAGTACATCTGGAATTACTCAGA
>NW_011136553.1:0-1178 GCF_000146605.3 Meleagris gallopavo
TTTCCTTAGATTTCACCTCCATTTTCCCTTGTTCTTTCCTTGAGGTATTGAAAGGCTGTTACCAGGTTCCCTTGGAGCCTTCACTTCTCCAGGAGGGGAGGCTGAACAGCCCAGCTCTCCTTGCTTACAGGAGAGGGGTTCCATCCTTGGGTTCGTGTTTGTGGCTGTACTCTGGATGCACTCGCACAGCTCCATATCTCCCTGCACTGAGGACTCCACATCTGGACGCAGCACTGCAGGTGAGGCCTGACCAGCGCAGAGCAGAGGGATGGGGATCTCCTCCCTTGGCCCGCTGACTGCGCATCTTTGGATGCAGCCCAGGATACGGTTGGCTTTCTGGGCTGGAAGGGCCCATTGCTGGCTTGTGTCCAGCTCCCACCCACCAGTACTCCCAGGCCTTATGGAGCAGGACTACGCTCAGTCCTTTCATCCCCTAGCATGTTTTGGTGGTGGCTGTTGCCTCATCCCAGCTACCTACCCTGCACTTGGATTTGTGCCCACTGCTCAGCCTGTTGAGGTCTCTGTGGATGGCATCCCGTCCCTCTGCTGTGTCACTGCAGCCCACAGCTTGGTGTCCTTAGGGTGCACTCAACCCCACTGTTGATGTCCCTGATGAAGGGGAAACCCAGATGCTTGTACCAACTGGGCGTAGAAGCCCTTGGGAGCAGCCCTGCGGAGGACTCGGGGATCCTGGTGGACAAAGAGCTGGACATAAGCCAGTAGTGTGCACTTGCAGCCCAGAAGGCCAACTGTATCCTGGGCTGCATTCAAAGAGGAGCGACCAGCAGGGAGAGGGAGGTGATTCGTCCCCCTCGACTCGGCTCTGGTGCCGGCCCCATGTGCAGCACTGCCGTCCAGGCCTGGGGCTCCAGCACGGGAATGATGTGGAGCTTTTGGAGCAGGTCCAGAGAAGGCCACGAAGATGATCAGAGGGCTGGAGCACCTCTCTTAGAAAGAAATGTTGAGGGAACTGGGATTGTTTCTGTGGGAGAAGAGAAAGCTCTGGAGATAGCTCATGACAGCCTTCCAAGACTCGAAGGGAGCGCATAAGCAGGAGGGGGCAACGGCTGTTTAGGAGGGGTGGATAGCGATAGGACAAGGGGAAATGGTTTTGAAGTGAGACAGGGGAGGTTTAGGTTGGTTATTAGGAGGCAGCTTTTCACGCACAGGGTGGTGGG
>NW_011136554.1:0-566 GCF_000146605.3 Meleagris gallopavo
TCAATCTTACCTGAGGCTGGTGCATGGTAGGGAATATGGTAAATCCACTCAATACCATGACCTTTAGCCCAGGTACCTACAAGAGAATTTTTAAAATGAGTCCCATTATCTGACTCAATTCTTTCTGGGGTACCATGTCGCCACAGGACTTGTGTCTCAAGACCTAGTATGGTATTTCGGGCGGTAGCGTGGGGTACTGCATAGGTTTCAAGCCACCCAGTTGTTGCCTCCACCATGGTGAGCACATAACGCTTACCATTACGAGATCGTGGCAAGGTGATATAATCAACCTGCCATGCCTCCCCATATTTGTACTTTTGCCATCGCCCTTCCTCCCAGAGAGGGTTTCATTCTCTTGGCTTGTTTAATTGTGGCACACGTGTCACAGTCGTGAATGATTTGCGCAATAGCATCCATAGTTAAATCCACCCCTCGGTCTCTAGCCCACTTATATGTCGCATCTCTCCCTTGATGGCCTGAGGTCTCATGGGCCCATCGGGCTAGAAATAATTCACCCTTGTTCTGCCAGTCCAGATCTTATTTGGGCCACCTCAATTCTGGCAGCT
>NW_011136555.1:0-1045 GCF_000146605.3 Meleagris gallopavo
AACGATGATCGTACTGGGGAGCTGAAGCATTTGTCTGTATGGTTAGATGTTCTGCAGTTTTCAGCATGAAAAGTTTCCGTAATATCTTCAGTTTTGGGAAAAAGATATATTCTATGATTCTATTTATTTTTTTTTAATGAGCTGTCTGCTTTTAGGCACACTGTAATGTTACCAGGACTCAGCTACTGAATCCAGACCGACTGTTGAATGAAATAATCTCCGTCCTTTCAAAGAAGGGGTAAGTGGAAAACAGAATGGTTTCACCTTGTAAATAGTCAGTTCCATGGCCCTTAAAGCAAATATATTAGTTTGCTTTCTCTGCCCCATCTGTAAAGTACGATAGTTTTAGAAAAAGCATAGGGAACAGTAAATGAATGTGTGCATTGAAAATTGTCCACACGATGCAAAACAGTGTTAAAGGAGTTAAATGAGCTGCCATAGAGCTCTCTGACAAATATGAAGCAGTAGTGATGATGTAGCACTTAGAGGCCGATGTGAGGGTTGTCTGCCCCTGTAAAACTGTGAGTACTAAAGGTGAGCTATAATACAGTCACAGACAAGTGGGAGAGAGAGTGTGTGTAACTGTAGCACTCACTCTTGGTAGTTAAAACACACAAAAATTTGGCCTAGAGATCACAGAAGTGTAGAATGCTGAGAGTGGGAAGGGACCTGTGAAGGTACCACTGTTGGATTTGGGTGTTCTCAGCTCTCAGCTGACTTCATCCTGGGCTGTTTTCTCAGTCCCGTGAATGCCAGTGGAGTACTTCCATGAAGAGCTTTTATTCTTTCCCAATTGTTCAGCGGTGGCTTTGAGACATATTAAATGATTCTTCTGCTTCTCCTTTGTTTTGTACAGCTACACCCTGCAATGGCAAAGGAAGCCAGGCTTTGGCAAAGAACCTCTGAAGTTTGAGTGAGAAGTGTGTCGGCTCGGTAAGAATGAAGCAGTTGGTATCAGGAGACAGAGGCTCAGAGGGGATGCTTGGGTCCACAGGAGGCTGGCGGAAGACATTTTATCCTTTAGCTGCCACGTGTGACTGCTGCT
>NW_011136556.1:0-515 GCF_000146605.3 Meleagris gallopavo
ATATCTGGGAGAAAAAAGTCATATTTCAGGGCACAAAAGCTGGTATTTCTTGGAGAAAAATGCCATATTTTTTCCGGGGGACTAAAACTGGTATTTCTGGCAGAAAAACGTTGTGTTTGTCAGGAGAAAATGGGTATTTCTGGCACCAAATGTCATCTTTCATGGAGAAATGTGGCGTTTCTGGGAGAAAAACGTGATATTTCTGGGGGAGAATACTGCAGTTTCTGGGAGGAAATGTCATATTTTGGGGGGGGAAATCTCCAATTTCTAGGACAAAATGTCATATTTTTGGCGGGAAAACTGGTATTTCTGTGAGACAATGTCCTATTTCCGGGAGAAAACTGGGTTTTCTGGTAGAAAACGTTGAGATTTGGTGAGAAAACTGGTATATCTGGCACAAAATATCATATTTCTGGGAGAAAGCTGATATTTCTGAGAGACATTGCCATATTTTTGGGAAGAAAACGGATATTTCTGGGAGAAAAAGCTCATATTTTGAGGAAGAAAACTGGTAT
>NW_011136557.1:0-536 GCF_000146605.3 Meleagris gallopavo
AGGCAGGGAAGATTTAGGTTGCATTTAGGTTGCACCAGCACAGCTGATACAGGCACTTCAGCCTTTAGCTGAGGACTGTCCAAGAAACCAGAACTCAGACTCCAAATGAGCCCAACACTGAGTTTTACCAAGCAGAGAAGGAAGAAGCACAAAGTTTAAGCCTTGCACATGGACACGCTTCTGAGCCAGAAGGTCTTGGTCCTCTTCACAGTGAAGGGGGGCAGCTAGAGGCGGGGAATGGATGCACGGCCCCTTAACTCTGATCAGCAAGGAAAGAAGAAAAATGGAAGCAAACACGGCCAACTTGTACCAGTTCAAATCTGCTTCAAGACTCACTGCAAAATCTCAGCTAGAAAAAGTATCACCTCAACGTACCCAAGAAAAAGAACAGTGTTGTTTGTTAGTTTTTCCTAAACATTTTTTAATATACAGTAAAACCACGCAGTTGCACTGTCAGTCATCTCAGATTGTCCCAGGAGGAGCTCATCCACATTCTGCTCACGCTTCACTTGAACATCAAGCGGAGCAGGGGTAGT
>NW_011136557.1:2309-3069 GCF_000146605.3 Meleagris gallopavo
GGATTAAACCTGGGCTTCGGTAAGCCACTGCCTGGAGACACGGCTGTCATCAAGGACAGGTGAGAAACGTTCCCACTGCGTGCGCCCACCTCTCTCTTCCTTACTGACCTGCAGTGACGGAAGGGGCTCAATTAATGACACGGGGCAAAAGTTCCAAAGCTGCAGAGAGGCCCGGTGACCTGACGGCTGGTATTCCACAGCTTTCAAAAGACTTTCTCCAGGCCACGGGAAACAATTCCCAGAGACCTCACAGAACAACATTCAGCTCCTTCCAATTGTCTTACTGGGAGACCTCTGAGACACGACGCTCAGAGCACCCAGGAAACAACAACCACCCATGCTTCCTGTGGAGAACCACCCACTGGCCACTGAAAAGCAGAACCCCTGCCGAACTGTCCCAGCCAAAGATGAACAAATACCAAGGAAACGAAGCCTGGTGACTTACCTCCAGCATTCCCCTCGGGCTCATGGACAGGATTCCGTTCTGCTGATTCGCCAGCAGGGCCTGCAGGCACAAGTGTGATCAGACACAGGTGAGGAGAGCTTCCACTGCACGTGGGGGTCTCCTTTTTAACACGGGGAGACCTGTAAGGTCTGGCGGTGGGTCAGGGAATGGCATGGCCCAAATACGAAGGTCTGGGCTCTCTCAGCTGAAGAGGGGCAGCGGTAACCTTCCCACTGAAACGTGGCAGCTCTCCCAGCAAAGAAATACTCATGGCTCGTCTGTGCAAGCCCTTCAAGGCACAAACAGACTTGGAAG
>NW_011136558.1:0-1015 GCF_000146605.3 Meleagris gallopavo
CAGTTTGTTCCGTGTCCCAGTCGCTTGCGCTTGCGCTTCCGCACCAGACAAGGCATGGAGCACGCGCTTTGGGGAGGCACAGAAGGCAAGGAATGTCTGTCGGCTGCACTTCCAGGGGCAGAAGGGGCTTTTTGGTCATTGTGTGTGGGAAACTGAACGGGAAATCAGTCAGTAATCTCTCGTCCGCTGCTGAACCTCACCCCCTTCTCCACTGATCGCTCCTCAGCTTGCTGCTACGAGTTCCTCACTTTGCGTTTCACACGGGTGGGCAGGAGCCCGCCTTCACCAACTGCTGCCTGACAGAAGCAAGAGGAATCTCAGTGTACATTCCCTTCACGTGTCCTTTTGTTGCAAATAGGCGGCAGGAGGACCGGCAGCAGCAGCAGCAGCAGCAGGAGGACCAGGACGACGAGGCCGAGGAGGAGCGGAGCCTGTGGACGGCCTTCAAGAAGCTGCGGGTGGACGCGGCGCGGTGAGTGGCGCGGAGCGGTGCGCGGCTGTCGGTACCGCGGTCAGCAGAGACAGAGCGCTCTGACAGATCTCTGTCAGGTCCCGTTTCTCACCGCTGACTGCAGAGGAGCGTCAGGGCCGCACACGGAGTCGTCGCAGCCCGGCACCGGAAGCCGCGGGGCCGAATCGGGATGCTGACACCGTGCGCTGCGGCACCGCTGTAACGCGGCACTCTCTCTTTCAGCAGATGGATCGCGGCTCAGCCTGTGGGCGACGGGACGGTTCTCACGGCGCCGAGGAGAAGAGCTGCAGATGGAGCCCAGCAACCATCCGTCTGCTGCCAGGAAGCACGGAATGGGTAAAACACACCGTCAGCTGCACCCCACGTTTGTTCTGCTTTCGGTCACTTAAAACTTGCTCGCTGTTGCCAGTGAGAGTTCTCACGCAAGTGCTTCAGAGTACGTTTTCCTCGCCCCTCCACCGCAAACCTTCTCCCTTTCAGTCTCACACCTTTGCACCCTCCCCTGCCCACCTTCTGGGGTGCTGCGAAGTACCTGGATATTCA
>NW_011136559.1:0-611 GCF_000146605.3 Meleagris gallopavo
ATCTGCAGCATCCTTCCTCTCTCCTCCATCACACGCCGCCCTGCATGCCAGCCCCATTTAGAGGCAGGTACCCACACCACAGCTCACAAGAGCTTCTTACCAGTGCAGGCTTCGTTCCCCCCTTGCCCAGCACCATTCCACGGACGCGCAGGCTCCGTCCCTACAACAAAATACAATTTGCTGATTTAACAGAAACCAGTAGCCTGTAGAAGGATTGTCCTGTCAGCCCAAATCCACCCCCAAAATAACAAAAAATTACTCATTCTTGCTCAGATGGCAGCAGAAGAACTCCAGCCTGCCTGACAGCTCTACATTCGGCAGAGCAGGGGTGCATCACCAAACAAAACGCTATCAGGTGCAAAAGTTGAGACACGTTTTTTGGCTCTAAAAGGAATTCACTCGACTCTAAGCATTTATATGCAGACTTCTGCCTCACTGCTGCCACCAACTGCCGCTGTCGGCCTCTCCAACGCTTCTGCAGTGGCTTCCTTGGCATCCCCTGCAGCACTGCACCTCAGAAGTAATACTCAAAGTTCATTCCTCCATCCTTCATGACAGAGGACTGAAGAAACTCACTTTTGCATGGCAGGAAGGACGCTCTGTCCCCACTG
>NW_011136560.1:0-958 GCF_000146605.3 Meleagris gallopavo
TTAAAATGTTCTGGTTTGGTTGAAATTGATCTGTAAAGCACCCATCTTGGAGGGTGGTTGCCTGTGCACAAATATGCCAAGACATACCAAAGGTGTTTTGACAAATCCTATGCAGAACTACAGAGAATGGGGAGAGTTGTGAAGTTTGGAAAATTGCGTTTTGTAGGCCTGGTCCTACCCAGATGTGGGCCAGGATCAGAGGTATAGAAGACATACCTGGCATGCTGCTATTCAAAGCGTGAGAGGTCTTTATTGTTGATGGCATACCGAATTGCTTGTTCTCTCCAAATAGGAATGACTGTTCCCCATTGTTCCATGACTGGTGAGGCGGAGGGATTTCACGAATCCGCACCTCCAGAAAAGGGAAACACGGCCCCGAAAATAATTAAAAACAGTGGCAACGATCTGAGGAGAAACAAACTAATTTCCTAAATGTAGTATCAGAATGCAAGATAACACACTGTAACACAATATGAAATATAATGAGAGGGAGCGTCCGAATGGTGGGTAGGCATTACGATAAGGCTGAGGTGAGATGCACAATCCGGTTGAGCAGCAGGGAGGAGAGCCTGATGAAGAAGGGAAGCATCAGGTGACCTTGCCAGGGTTATATCTCCTCTCTGACCGCATAGCCCCCTCGACTACGTAGTTCTTTTTCTATTCCGGACAGGTACCCGGCACTGGAGCATTAAGACTCTAACTCCCATTGCGCTCCATGATGTGGAATAAATACCGATAACCAAAAGTCATAAAACCACGACACTGATGTGCTCCTGCCATTGTTGGAGAAGCTGAAACTTTACTGCTACCTCCTATAGGAAAGGAGGCTGGACAAGCTGACGTGAAAATAAACACATATACTTCCGTCAGCTAAATGGAGACAATGCTTCTTGAAATGAAAGCTTCTTTGAAGGCCAAGTGCGGGGCCCTGCACTTTGGCCACAACAAGCCCATGCAG
>NW_011136561.1:0-727 GCF_000146605.3 Meleagris gallopavo
CCGTACACCAGGTCGCACAGGTAGGCGTCCAGGCGAGACTTGAATATCTCCAGAGAAGGAGACTCCACAACCTCCCTGGGCAGCCTGTTCCAGTGCTCCGTCACCCTCACCGTGAAGAAGTTCTTACGCACATTCGTGCGAAACTTCCTATGCTGCAGCTTATGTCCGTTTCCCCTCGTCCTGTCTCCACGTACCACTGAAAAGAGACTGGCCTCACCACTATGGCCGCCACACCTCAGATATTTATAAACCTGGATCAGGTCCCCTCTCAGTCGTCTTTTCTCAAGGCTAAACAGACCCAGTTTACTTAGCCTTTCTTCGTAGGGGAGATGCTCCAGGCCCTTCACCATCTTTGTGGCCCTCCGCTGGACTCTTTCCAAGAGATCCCTGTCTTTTTTGTACTGGGGAGCCCAGAACTGGACACAGTACTCCAGATGAGGCCTTACCAGGGCAGAGTAGAGGGGGAGGATCACCTCCCTCGACCTGCTGGACACGCTCTTATTAATGCACCCCAGAATGCCATTGGCCTTTTTGGCCACGAGGGCACACTGCTGGCTCATGGCCAACCTGTCGTCCACCAGGACGCCCAGGTCCCTCTCTGCAGAGCTCCTCTCCAGCAGCTCATCCCCCAGCCTGTATTGGTGCATGCAATTATTCCTCCCTAGGTGTAAGACCCTACACTTGCTTGTGTTGAACCTCATCTGGTTTCTTACTGCCCAGCTCTCCA
>NW_011136562.1:0-1030 GCF_000146605.3 Meleagris gallopavo
CGCTGCAGTCACCGAGCCACTCTCCATGGTACTTCACAAGTCGAGGCAGTCAGGTCAAGTCCCTGGTGAGGAGAAAAAGGTGACAGCACACCTCTTAGGAAGGATACAAAGTGTGACGCGGGGAACTACCAGCATGGCAGTCTCACCTCTGTGCTGGTCACGGATCATTGGAGCAGATCATCCTGGAAGTGACTCTAAAGCACACGTTCCAGTGCGTCACCACCCTGTGCGTGAAAAGCTGCCTCCTAAGAACCAACCTAAACCTCCCCTGTCTCACTTCAAAACCATTTCCCCTTGTCCTATCGCTATCCACCCTCCTAAACAGCCGTTGCCCCCTCCTGCTTATGCGCTCCCTTCGAGTCTTGGAAGGCTTTCATGAGCTATCTCCAGAGCTTTCTCTTCTCCCACAGAAACAATCCCAGTTCCCTCAACATTTCTTTCTAAGAGAGGTGCTCCAGCCCTCTGATCATCTTCGTGGCCCTTCTCTGGACCTGCTCCAAAAGCTACACATCATTCCCGTGCTGGAGCCCCAGGCCTGGACGCAGTGCTGCACATGGGGCCGCACCAGAGCCGAGTCAGGGGGACAATCACCTCCCTCTCCCTGCTGGTCGCTCCTCTTTGAATGCAGCCCAGGATACAGTTGGCCTTCTGGGCTGCAAGTGCACACTACTGGCTTATGTCCAGCTCTTTGTCCACCAGGATCCCCGAGTCCTCCGCAGGGCTGCTCCCAAGGGCTTCTACGCCCAGTTGGTACAAGCATCTGGGTTTCCCCTTCAATCAGGGACATCAACAGTGGGGTTGAGTGCACCCTAAGGACACCAAGCTGTGGGCTGCAGTGACACAGCAGAGGGACGGGATGCCATCCACAGAGACCTCAACAGGCTGAGCAGTGGCCACAAATCCAAGTGCAGGGTCAGTAGCTGGGATGAGGGAACACCCACCACCAAAACATGCTAGGGGATGAAAGGACTGAGCGTAGTCCTGCTCCATAAGGCCTGGGTGTACTGGTGGGTGGGAGCTGGACACAAGC
>NW_011136563.1:0-506 GCF_000146605.3 Meleagris gallopavo
TGCTGTTCATGTTCTGAACACCTGAAGAAGATGACAGGAAGGCACAAGGCACAGGAGGGGCTCGTTCAGGTTGTAATGGGCCCCAGGGGGCATTTGCTGCTGAGTCCATCAACCTCCAGTGCTGACAGAAGATTGCATGAAGTGCTCCAGAAGACCAAGTCAGAAGGAACAGTGAAGTTTCTTGGAGTATTAATGGGCCCCCACTGAGGGCCGTTCACAAGCAAGCTTCCCCAGGGACTGTTAGAGCAGATAATTGGAAGCCATGATTACAGGCAGACCAAGGCCCTGGGATGGTGGCTGTGATGCAGAGAAAAGCCTCCTTTGTCTTGTGAAGCAGGAAGGCCAAGGCCTGATGCCCAGAGCCTTGGCAGGGAGATCGTGTCCCTCCTGCTGGCTCAGGGCCCTTCCTGGGGCAGTGGGATGGAGGTTTGTGTGATGTCAAATGAAAGAGCAGGGGACAGCAGCTGCCAGACTCTGCATGGGGTGCAAGGATGCCGTGAGGCCCA
>NW_011136564.1:0-703 GCF_000146605.3 Meleagris gallopavo
AAGTGTTTTGTCCATGCAGCAAGGATGCATTGCTTCTTTGATTGAGTCTAGGAGAAACTTGTGAACATACGCCCTTCTTCATCACTTCCATTCCACGACCATCCCCAGCCACATGACACTTCCGGGACCCAGCAGCCCTTTTTCATTTCTGGCGAGCTTGCTTGCCTCTTCAACTGAGCTGTTTTTTCCTCCGTGCTCAGGAGCACTCATTCAGTCCATTCTTCCACAGCTTCACTAGGACCATCTCACGGAGGACAACGTCAAAAGCCTTTCTGAACTCCAGCAAGGAAGTACACAGTCCTCTTCCCACATCCTTCAGGCTTGTTGTTTCTTTGTGATGAATCACCTCCATCAACCCATGACTTCTCCATAGTGAATCCATGCTGCGTGAGACACTGTAGATATTTTCATCCTTCATGAGCATGGAAATGGGTTCCAAGCTCCAGGGCTTTCCAGGATGCACTGTTCCGCCTCCTATCAAGAGACTGACCTGAAGACTCGGGTCCCCTAGCTCCCTGCTTCCACTCTCTCGGTCTTCTTAAACAGGAGTAACACTCACTTTCGCCCAGTCTTTGGGACACTTCTCCCAGTCACCAACCTACGCTCATCAATGGGGACAGCTCCCTCAGCTCTCATGGACTCATCTCATCATAAGACAAATAAGCCTAATGTGTTACACAGATCCAGTTTCCTCGAGGTTTCC
>NW_011136565.1:0-937 GCF_000146605.3 Meleagris gallopavo
GCAGTGCTCCAGATCAGAGATAGGACCATCACAGTGCCAGAGCACACTTTATCACTAAAGGAAACATTTGAGAGCACATTCACAACCTCTGCATAAGCTGTAACGATTCAGCATCTTTAGCTTTATCATTCAGTTGGAGAAGGCAGATGCTCTCACACATCAGTCAGCAAGCACTTGGAGGAGCCAGCCCTCTGGTTTGTACAGTGACAGACATCATTGCTGCCGGCTCTGACACCTTACCAGGAGATGCTTCAGTTTAGTAACGTGGACTTCATTCCTTCCATCAGCAGCTGCTCCTGGACTGACCTTCATTCATACAGTGACACCATCACTTCTAGCACGAGCTGACCTGCAAAACAGAGGGAAGAAAGTGGGATGACAACAAACACGGAGAGAACGTGTTTTAACAACACACCAGTACACAAAGAAATGGAAACCTGGCCCGGCCGTGACGGCCCCGGCCCCCGGCCCCTCCCCCCCTGCACCAGCACACACACACACACACACACACAAGACAAATAAGAAAGCCATAACATAAGTAACAGCAGAAACACCAGTGCAATGGGAGTATATTAAGAAGGTAGGAAAAGGACTGCCCACCCACTCACCTCCAAGGATTTACACCCACAGAACAAACCCCACAGTGGAGAAACTGCCAGAAAGAAACCCTTCCCCCGCGGCAGTCAGCCCTCAAACGAGCTCCAAGAGAGGGGCAGCCAGGCTCTGCCCCTTCCAGCCACGGAGCTGAACTGCCTTCACCTGTGCTCCCAGGGCTGGCTGGGTCCTTTCCTCAGCTGCTCCATCAGTGGTTCAGGCTGTGGTTCAACAGCTCTCATACAGCAGAGCAAAGGAAAAAAGAGCAAAGCAAAGCAACAGATGAAAGAAAAACAACAAAGAAAACTAGCAGGGTTCAGGAAATAACAGAAAGCCACAGGAA
>NW_011136565.1:8902-9439 GCF_000146605.3 Meleagris gallopavo
GCATCGTATTGCGTAGCTACAAGTCTGGGGGTCTGTACTCTTAGTGAGGAATCAGAGTCACCACCACACATTTGAAGCCCAGAATCATCACAGAATCAAAGAATCTGGAACTGGGAACCAATCACCGAATCTGACATAACAGAACTTACACTCACAGGAGCTGCTATCCTCGTAGCGTCCTCATGCAATCCTCAGACTAGAATCCCAGACTGCACGAACCCCGTAACAACCCGGCAGTATTGAATCACCGCGTTTCGTTTCCTCGCTCCCACAGAGGGCAGCTTTCTATAGAGCACGCTCACAAGGGATGGCGTCAGTCAGCATCACCCAGCGCTCCTTACGGAACGGCTTGTCTCCAATAGCAAAGCACCCCTTCCCGGCCCCACGGGGCCCCCAGAACGCGTCCCGGCACCCGCAGCTCCAGGAGGACGCCTCGGATTCCCTTCCCGGCCCTACGTGACCCACCGCCCAGCCCCGCCAGGACCCGCGTTTCCTCGGCCCCGTACCGCCGGCTCCCCGGGCCACGTGACGCCCACC
>NW_011136565.1:17716-18364 GCF_000146605.3 Meleagris gallopavo
GATCAACAAAGCCCTCAGCAAAGCCAGCTCTGTGCGTCTGTGTCCTTGTCCCCGCGCTCAGCAGGCTGCCATTCCTCCCTGGTCAGCAGGGCTGTGTGCCCGTCATTGCCGTGATGAACAAACGGCTGCTTCACAAAGATCTCGGCCTGAGCAGAAATTTCTGCTTTGGAGTCGCGCTGCTACCAAGACAGAAGGCGATAACTGCACACAGCAGTCTCCTGCTCGTAACATCCTTGCTGCTTCACTCTGGGTGCCGTCACTGAGCAGCATCTCATAGAAGTTCTTCCCTGGGCAGCTGGCTGCCTTAGTTGGAGCCCTGATGGCAATGACGTGATGATGGCAGGCTTAGTTTTGCTGTTTTCTCCTCGTCAGAATACTCTGACTTTTGAAGGAAGCAGCTTCTTGGGTTTTTTGTTTGTTTCTTTTCTTTAAATTTCATTTAATTCATTTGGAATGTCTCCATTCCGTATAGCTATAATGTCTTGAATATTATCTTTCGTAGTGCTGAGAACTGTTTTAGAAAAGTTATACTCAGCTAAGAAGGTGTAATAAAGATGTTAAAGAAAGCAGCCTCTGTTAGTGTTGACCAGGGATGAACATAAAATCATCTCCCAGTTAATGCGGAGGCAGCTGATGTGACTGCCTCTG
>NW_011136566.1:0-635 GCF_000146605.3 Meleagris gallopavo
TGCAGGACTCTACGCTTACCCATCTTACATCGCATTAAATTCCTCCCTGCCCAACTCTCCAGCCTGTCTAGATCTAGCTTCCAGGAGGATCTGTTGCCTGATTTTTCCTGGCACAGAGGTGAGACTGACAGGTCGGCAGTTCTCTGGGTCCTCCTTTTTACCCTTTTGAAGTATGGGTACGATGTTACCTTTTTTCCAGTCTCCAGGGACTGTACTTGATTGCCACAACTTTTCAAATATCATCGAGGGTGGCTTGGAGACTCTATCAGCCAATTCCATAAGGACTGGGATGCATCTCATTGGGATCCATAGACTTGTGGATGTATAAAATAAACAGGGTGGACAAATAAATGTGGATATATAAAATAAAACGGTACCAGATCGGTCAAACGTGATTTCCCATTGGTGAGCCCACATTGACTATTCCTGATAACCCTCTTTTCTTCCACTTCCTTGGAGATGACATCTAGAATAAAGTACTCCACCATCTTCCCAGTGACAGAGGTGAGGCCTCCTGGCCCGTAGTTTGTTGGCTTCTTCTTCCTGCCCTTTTTGAAGAGTGAACTGACACTGACTATCCTCCAGTCCTCGGGCACTTATCCTGTTCTGTGTGAGCTTTTAAAAATGCAAGAGAG
>NW_011136567.1:0-328 GCF_000146605.3 Meleagris gallopavo
CTGTAAAGAAAAAAAAAGAGAAAAAAATAGCTTTCTCTACTGAAACTGCCTTTTAAGGGGCTGCATGCCACTGTCTCTTCTTTCTTAATGCTAAAAACATACTGGGCCTTAATTAAGTTCACCACTTTGCTCTATGGAGCAATAGGTATATATAGCCAATTGAAAACATGGATGGAAATAATTATGTGGCATACCATTCCAGAGGGAGCTGCTAATTTTACAGGGTTGGGGATTTTTTAAGCAGGTTTCCAGCCTCTCCTTTGAATTCTTTATGCGGATTTTCAATGCTCACCTGATCACGTTATTAATCTCCGTGAATGTACTGCTC
>NW_011136568.1:0-339 GCF_000146605.3 Meleagris gallopavo
AGTTCCTGGCAGAAAACGGCTATGTTTTTGGGTAGAAAACTGGTATTTGTGGTGGAAAATGTTGTATTTTTGTGATAAAACGGTCACTTGTTGGAGAAAATACCATATTTTTGGGGAGAAAACTGCCATTTCTGAGAGTTAAATGCCATATTTCCGGGAGAAAACTGGTATTTCTGGTAGAAAACGCTGATTTTGTTGTGAGAGAACTGGTATTTCTGTTCCAAAAATGTCATATTTCATGGAGAAATCTGCTATTTCTGGAAGAAATCGTGATATTTCTTGGGAGAATATTGCAATTTCTGGGTGAAAAAGGCGTATTTTGGGGGGGGGGTAAACGTG
>NW_011136569.1:0-315 GCF_000146605.3 Meleagris gallopavo
GGCTGTACTCTGGATGCACTCGCACAGCTCCATGTCTCCCTGCACTGAGGACTCCACATCTGGACGCAGCACTGCAGCTGAGGCCTGACCAGCGCAGAGCAGAGGGGATGGGGGATCTCCTCCCTTGGCCCGCTGACTGCGCATCTTTGGATGCAGCCCAGGATACGGTTGGCTTTCTGGGCTGGAAGGGCCCATTGCTGGCTTGTGTCCAGCTCCCAACCACCAGTACAACCAGGCCTTATGGAGCAGGACTACGCTCACTCCTTTCATCCCCTAGCATGTTTTGGTGGTGGCTGTTCCCTCATCCCAGCTACT
>NW_011136570.1:0-907 GCF_000146605.3 Meleagris gallopavo
GCCGACATGAATGTGGCAACACAAAGCCAAGGGGTCATTAGGCCAACAGAATGGGGCAAGGAACACAAAAATAGGAGGACAAGAGAATGTAATAGTGAAAACAGTGCAAGACCAGAGACAAGCAAGACACAGAACAAAGAGGATAGGCAGCCTTCTGGGCACCATGAAGCGCAATTCAGAGCTCTGGGGGAACCCTATTGTGCCGGGGCTCTGGAATGGGTAAACGCTGGCGGGTGTGCATCGCCCTTACCTGCTGGGCAGACAATGACCAGTCAGCAAAGTGAGGTTCCGGGGCATGCCGGGAAATGCAGATTCCACTTCCTTGCTGTTTCCACAGAGACCAACACATCTCTCCGTGCAGTTGTTACGGCACTTGGGAGCACCGCAGCTCTGCTGCCACCTGTTGGACACAATACAGTCATGAAGGCACTGCCCTGCATCCGTGCCTCTTGCACAAACCTGTGCTCCTTGCTCGGAGCACATGGCTGCACTCTGTGCACGATGTTGCTTACCACCAGAGAAGGCTCAGGTACCCAACACCATTTTGGCTTCCATCTTGTCTGAGAACTGCTCATTATGCACAACCCTCATCTTTGCTTTGGTTTGGTGAGGAGGGGACTGCCATTGCTTCCTCAGTCCCACAGACCCCTTCCCATCCCACACTGCCATGGGAGATCAGGTTCTGGACCACCTGAGGACCCAAACAGCCAGGAGTCTTTGGGTCCTGACGAGATGAGTCCCAGAGTTCCGAGGGAATTCACCGCTGCAGTCACCGAGCCACTCTCCATGGTATTTCACAAGTCGAGGCAGTCAGGTCAAGTCCCTGCTGAGGAGAAAAAAGGTGACAGCACACCTCTTAGGAAGGATAGAAAGTGTGACGCGGGGAACTACCGAGCATGTCAGTCTC
>NW_011136571.1:0-996 GCF_000146605.3 Meleagris gallopavo
CAAGGTCACCTGATGCTCTCTCTTTGCCTGCGCTGCTTCGCTTGCGCTTCTCTGCCTGCGCTGCTTCGCTTGCGCTTCTCTGCCTGCGCTTCTCATCTCAGCGTTGTGGTAAGGCCGATCCACTATCAATTTCACATTCTCTCTCCTTATAAAAATTCTGTTGATACCATATTTAGTAAATTACTTTGTTTTACCTCAGATTGTTGCCACTGTTTTCAATTATTTCGGGGTCCCTTATTTTCTTTTTTTTCCGGGGGCACGGATCCGCGGATCCCTCCGCCCTTCTAGTCACGGAACCGGGCCGAACCAGCCCGTAAACCGTTGACATTCTTGGTGGAGAATGCGGGCAACAGTTGCTTTTTAGCTTTTTGAACAAATCTCTCTCTCCGCTCTCAGACAGCTTCATTGGGAAAGTTTATCTGTTTCACCAGTACTGTCTGAAAGCGTGACCTTGAAAAGTCCAGGGGAGGGGCCCTCAGTAAGACCACGGTCACCGGCGCCAATGAGGGCAACAAGAAGTCCCGAAAGAGTAAGAGGTGAGCAAGATATCGTTACTATTGTTGATCGATCTCTGAAAATGAATGAAATTCGAAGTCTGAGAAAAGACTTTTCACGTCACCCAAATGAGCCTATTGCCACTTGGTTACTTCGATGTTGGGACAATGGGGCCAACAGTGTGTGGCTGGATAGTAGAGAAGCTCGCCAACTGGGTGGCATTGCTAGGGACTCAGCCATTGACAGAGGTATTAGTACATGCCAGAACCAGGCCTTTACCCTCTGGAAGCGGATGTTGGTAGCTGTAAAAGAAAGATACCCCTTCAAAGATGATCTGATGCCTGAGAAAAAGAAATGGGCTGATATGGAAGAAGGCATCTGTTATTTAAGAGAACATGCTGTGGTGGAAATGCTACATAGCCCCGATTTCATTCCTGACGAGCCAGACCAAGAGCATGATCCCGAGAGAGTCAGGTGTACACCAAACATGTGGCGTACATT
>NW_011136572.1:0-1027 GCF_000146605.3 Meleagris gallopavo
AGCGGAGACCCCAAAAATGGGGGGAGTGACCCCAAAATGAGCAGGGGGAGCCCAGGAAGACCCCGAAAATGGGCTGGGGGAGGACTAAAATGGGAATGGAGGAGGCCCACAGGAGACCCCAAAAGTGGACAGAGGGACCCCAGAATGAGCAGAGGGACCCCACGGAGACCCCCAATGTCGGGACTGGGATGACCCCAAAATGAGCAGGGGGAGCCCAAAATTGGAATGGGGACCCCATAAAGGCCCCAAAATGGGGGGAGTGACCCCAAAATGAGCACAGGGACCTTAAGAGTGGCGTGGGGACCCCAGATAGACCCCAAAAATGGGCAGAGTGACCCCCAAATCCCTCCCCAATCTCCGTTTTTCTCTCTTCCCTCCCTCCCCAATGCAGGTGTACCTGAAGTCACGCCTGAACTGCCTTCTGTTGAGCAGCTGCCAGGACCTGGAGGTGAGAAAGTGTGGGGGGGGGAAGAAGGGGGGGTTGGGTTGGGGTCCTCGGGGTCTGCCCAAATGGAGTGACCCCAAATCAGCCCGAATTTACCCCAAATCATCGCCCTGATCGGCTCGTGTCACTGCAGTGGGTTTGGAAAGGTCCTTGAAGGTTATAGGAATGGTTGGGTTGGTTTGGAAGGGTCCTTGAAGGTTGCAGAGCCAAGGAATGGGATGAAAAGGTCCTTGAAGGTTATAGGAATGGTTGGGTTGGATTGGAAGGGTCTTTGAAGGTTGCAGAGCCAAGGAATGGGATGAAAAGGTCCTTGAAGGTTATAGGAATGGTTGGGTTGGGTTGGAAGGGTCCTTGAAGATCATGGAACGGGCTGAGTTGAGTTGAAAAGGTCCATGAAGGTCATAGGAAGGGTTGGGTTGGAAAGGTCCTTGAAGGTGAAAGAATGATGGGTTGGGAAGGTCCTTGAAGTTCATAGAACCACAGCATGGGATGGACGGGTCCTTGAAGGTCAAAGATCCGTGGGTTGGGTTGAAGGGTCCTGGAAGGTCAAAGAAATATTGAATCCCACCCCTGTCCCCCCCC
>NW_011136573.1:0-683 GCF_000146605.3 Meleagris gallopavo
GGGATGGGCGTCGCGTGCAGCGAGATCAGCCGTGAGCCTGACATGGCACAGATGGAGGTAGAGTATGAAGCTCTGATTGCTCTTTGTTCCCTGACTTGAGCCTGCAGAGTGAGCTGCAGATGAGCTCTCCTGCTTTTCAGGACAGAGAGAATCCTTGCGTCTCTACTGGTGTCACTGAAAAGCTGCCCTCAAAGCTTTCTTTCCTGGCTACGGGCATCTAGATGGCCGTGAAAGTCATAGTAGCAACAGAACCAGATCTGGCATAACAAACATGCAGGAGCATTGTCCCCATCCTGCCTGGATTTTGTCACCCAAAGACACAGTGCTGTTCTGATCTTCACCAAGTTAAAGGAAGGTGGCACTGCTAGTGAGCCAAGGATTGGGTCGGTGGACCAGCTCCTGTGTCCAGTCCACGGCTGAGGTGTCCAGGCAATGGGTTACAGGAAGTGAGCAGACTCTTATGCACCTCTTTGGCTTGCTTTGTGCTTGCAGTGGCACTGTTTGCACCTTGTGAACTGCAGCCATAGCTTTGGTTTCCCTCTGAACGGTCTCCTGGCATCTTAAACAATCGACCTTCCTGGACCAAGAGCGCAGGAAAGGATGGGGCAAAATGGGCAAGGCCACCTGTGTGGGTCAGTGCCATTGCTGATCAGTCTGGGTGGAGAGAGATGCATCTTGGCATT
>NW_011136573.1:703-1417 GCF_000146605.3 Meleagris gallopavo
CAACAGAATCAGATCTGGCGTAACAAACATGCAGGAGCATTGTCCCTATCCTGCCTGGATTTTGTCACCCAAAGACACAGTGCTGTTTTGATCTTCACCAAGTTAAAGGAAAGTGGCACTGCTAGTGAGCCAAGGATTGGGTCGGTGGACCAGCTCCTGTGTCCAGTCCACGGCTGAGGTCTCCAGGCAATGGGTTACAGGAAGTGAGCAGACTCTTATGCTCCTCTTTGGCAAGACTGTAGTGCAAGTCTGGCAAGTTTATAAAACTGCTGGAGCCGTCTCGGTTGTGGTGTTTGTCCTCTGCTGATTTTTCCCTTGAAATAGCTGCAGAAACAGCAAACATAGTCTGCTCCTGATTGCCCTCACTGTTGGTTGAGCTGCTCAAGAGAGCCTGCTTTGTGCTTGCAGTGGCACTGTTTGCACCTTGTGAACTGCAGCCATAGCTTTGGTTTCCCTCTGAACGGTCTCCTGGCATCTTAAACAATCGACCTTCCTGGACCAAGAGCGCAGGAAAGGATGGGGCAAAATGGGCAAGGCCACCTGTGTGGGTCAGTGCCATTGCTGATCAGTCTGGGTAGGGAGAGATGCATCTTGGCATTGCCTGGCGAGCGCCTGCTGCACCCCAGGGAAAGAAACAACTGTTCCTAGACTTGCTGTTCCTTGCTATGTGCCCATGATAAGGACTGAGTGCATTTCCTGCAGCTTTCTCTGCAG
>NW_011136574.1:0-803 GCF_000146605.3 Meleagris gallopavo
AACGGGGGATGCTGAGAAGGCAGAGATACTGAATGCCTTCTTTACTTCTGTCTTCAGTGAAAAGGCTCTCCCTCAGGTTTCCCACACCCTGGAGGTTAGTGAGAGGGTCTGGGGAATGGGAGACTTCCCTTTAGTCAGGAAAGAGGACGTGCGTGAGTGCCTAGGCAGTACTAAGGTCCACAAGTCCATGGGACCTGATGGGGTGCATCCACGTGTGCTGAGAGAGCTGGCGGAGGTCATTGCCGAACCGCTCTCCATCATTTTTGAGAGGTCTTGGATAACAGGGGAGGTCCCTGAAGACTGGAGGATAGCCATTGTCACTCCGGTCTTCAAAAAGGGCAAGAAGGAAGACCCGGGTAATTATAGGCCTGTCAGCCTCACCTCTGTCCCTGGAAAGGTGATGGAACAGCTTGTGCTGGATGCCATCTCCAGACAACTGGGAGAAAAGGAGGTTATCAGGAGTAGTCAGTATGGGTTCACCAAGGGAAGGTCGTGCTTGACCAGCCTGGTGGCCTTCTATGATGCTGTCACATGCTGGGTGGATGGGGGAAGAGCAGTAGTTGTAGTCTACCTTGATTTTAGAAAGGCCTTTGATACTGTCTCCCACGACATCCTTATAACAAAGCTGAAGAAGTGTGGGATAGACGAGTGGACAGTGAGGTGGGTTGAGAACTGGCTGACTGGCAGAGCGCAGAGGGTCGTCGTTGGTGGTGCAGAGTCTGGCTGGAGACCTGTAACCAGTGGTGTCCCCCAGGGGTCTGTGCTGGTTCTTGTTCAACATCTTCATCAATGACCTTGATGAG
>NW_011136575.1:0-612 GCF_000146605.3 Meleagris gallopavo
GAAAGCAGCAGGCACAAGTCGCCCGTTCTCGGCAAGTGAGAAACACGAGAGCGCTGCTGACGGCTGAAAGCGGCACTCGGGGAGAAGCGCGATTTCTCGACCAGCGTCGGCAAACTCTCCGGAGCGGTTCAGCGCGAGTGCCGCTTTCTACGCATGAGAGCGAAGCAGTGCAATTCCGATGCCGAGAACGTGCGAATTCAGCCTCCTGCACTACCTCCGTAGGGAGGTTTTTTCTCCGCAGGCCAGAAAGGATCGCTCCCCACTTTCTGTCACGCTCTCTCTCCCTGGGAGCGAAACAAATGTCGCTCCCCGAACTTCCAACAGCCTTATTAGAGAGGGTTTTGCTCTCCACTCTTTTCCCTCCGAGCATGCACAAGCGTAGCCATGGAGAACAACACCAAAAAAGAATTGCCGCTCGAAATGAAGGCAGAGACGTCGTATTCACAGCTAGGCCTAGTGCATTCTGCATGTACCCGAGGCGAAGTGCAAACCGCTCCTCTCCGACGTGCGGACACGAGACCGCTCGCGCGTCGGAGAAAGCAGCAGGCACAAGTCGCCCGTTCTCGGCAAGTGAGAAACACGAGAGCGCTGCTGACGGCTGAAAGCGGCACT
>NW_011136576.1:0-1110 GCF_000146605.3 Meleagris gallopavo
CAAAGCAAGGCAAGGCAAAGAATGGAAAGACAAAGCCAACAAACATACTCTGAACAGGAAAGGAATGCTTGCAGCAAGGAACAAGATCACGCAAAGAAAGCAGCTGGAAAGACAAAGAATACACAAATAGGAAACAAAGACAATGCAAAGCAAACAAAAAAGCCTCACTACAAGAAAAAAATAAAAATAAAAAAAAGACAAAACAAAACAAGGAATGAAAACGAAGCAAAGCCAAGCGAGGATGAGAAATACAAGAGGAAAGCAAATGAATTCAATACACTAGCATGGCAAAGCAAAGAATCCTAGCAAAGTAAAGAGAGAACAAAGCTCACCAGTGCTTAACAATGGAAAGAAAGAACCAAAATTTAACAGCAGTGCAAGGCCACAATACCAACAATAACCAAAGAGCAAACCAAAGCCAGGAAAAACCAGCAAAAGGAAAGAACGAGTACGTAAAAAAAGCCAAGGAGAGCAAAGCAAAATCACTTGAAATCCTCACAAACAGAGGGGAATACGCTCAGGAAAGGAAAAAGCAGTTCCAAGAATAGAAACAAAAGGGAAAATAAAACAACCCTGGAAAAAAACAATGCATTGCAATGCAGAAGGAGCAGGAAACCAAGGCAGAAACCACAGAAAAACACATGGAAAACAAACCGAGGAAAACCAACATCAACCCATGCAGCAGCAGCAGCCTCTGCAGCAACATGAAAATGACAAAGAACACACCGTCATGGCAAAGCACAGATGACCACCGAGTGTGCAGGAGGCCAAATCTTGGCATCCGTGCCCGGGAGGAGGAAAGGGTAGCTACTGGGCATGCTGCTGCCTCCACCACACATGCACCTGCAGGGTCGCCAGCCCAGAAGGAGTCTGTGGCTGCCAGTCGGAACAAAACACCTCTCTGGAGGAAGGCAAAGCACTGGCAGTCATGCCAAGGAGGAGGGAAGGGTAGCTACCGGGCATGGATCCACCCAGCCAGCAGAGCAAAAGCCGACCGTTCAGCACAAGGCAAGAGGCAAGGATGCCCACGAGGCGGGGACCCACCTGGGAAACCGAGAAGGAGCTGCAAATGCAGCAAGCACTGCACAGAAGCCTAGAGAGGGCAGGAGG
>NW_011136577.1:0-559 GCF_000146605.3 Meleagris gallopavo
AATCGGCCCGACCGGAGGTGGGGAGGGGCCCAGCACAGGAAAATCCCCTCCCACATGCCCACATAGGGAGGCGCCATTTTCTATCCGTCTGCCTTCCACGGAGAGGAGCCGCCATTTGGGGACACTTTGTAACCCACGTGTTATCGCACCCTCTGAGATTGGCTGAGTCAAACTTTTGTAATGTCACTGTCTTCTCAGGTCTGCCCCTGAATGGCTGCCCGCTTC
Source organism: Meleagris gallopavo (assembly GCF_000146605.3). Taxonomy (NCBI): domain Eukaryota; kingdom Metazoa; phylum Chordata; class Aves; order Galliformes; family Phasianidae; genus Meleagris; species Meleagris gallopavo. The sequence goes on from NW_011136577.1 coordinate 226, forward strand.
CTTGGCGTACGGGAGGTGCTCAGATGTAGAAACGCAGGTTGTTTTTACTGGCAAGCGTGCGGCCCGGATGATGCTGTTAATCCAAGGATGCATTTCCCCAGAGAGCATTCTGAGTAGCTACATTCTGCGTAGGTGGAAACGCTGTGCATAAGCAGAGCATCCTCCTCTCCGCAGCCTTCTGCTGCGGAGCCCTTGGGGAGCCGTAGAGCGCCTTCCTTTGGAAACGCCTCAGCAGACTCAGGGCCCGTAAGCCACGATGTTACGTGGCGGTACTAGCGGATGCAGTGTAGACACTCTAAGTGCAGTGGTACTACTCTGCGTTTGTGCTACTGCA
>NW_011136578.1:0-522 GCF_000146605.3 Meleagris gallopavo
AGATCTGTCTGTTAAATTTCAAAGACTGAGAGCACTATTCTGGTTGTCTCAGAGCATGGAACTAAAAGATGACTTCTTGAACAGAAAAAGTTTCAGTAGCAGCTACCATGGTAGTAGGTGGAGATTGGTTAGTAAAAAGCACAGATTTCCCATGAGTAATTTGCAACAAATCCTCTTCAGTTGCTGTTTATTAATGTCTTCTGGAATTCCAAACGCTCAAAGTTACTCAGTAGTACGTGTTGCTGCAAGCAGCTTTTCTTTTTGTTCTCAGTCCTGCCTGAATTTTGCTTCTCCACCTCTGCAGACGACACCTCTATGGCTCTTCTCCGTAATCCTGTGTTGTTTGGTGTAAGGATGTAACTAATCCTTGTGACGTACAAAGATGCAGGCTTGTTCCTGACCTGAGCTTTGAATTTCCAAGGCAATAGTATGAGATAGAATTGTGCATGGAAATTGGAACTTGTTACATTGCAACACGGTCTGTAATTTCTGTCCCAGCATTCTGTAACTTGGACTATTTTT
>NW_011136579.1:0-960 GCF_000146605.3 Meleagris gallopavo
TGCTCCCCGAACTTCCAACAGCCTTATTAGAGAGGGTTTTTGCTCTCCACTCTTTTCCTCCGAGCATGCACAAGCGTAGCCATGGAGAACAACACCAAAAAGAATTGCCGCTCGAAATGAAGGCAGAGACGTCGTATTCACAGCTAGGCCTAGTGCATTCTGCATGTACCCGAGGCGAAGTGCAAACCGCTCCTCTCCGACGTGCGGACACGAGACCGCTCGCGCGTCGGAGAAAAGCAGCAGGCACAAGTCGCCCGTTCTCGGCAAGTGAGAAACACGAGAGCGCTGCTGACGGCTGAAAGCGGCACTCGGGGAGAAGCGCGATTTCTCGACCAGCGTCGGCAAACTCTCCGGAGCGGTTCAGCGCGAGTGCCGCTTTCTACGCATGAGAGCGAAGCAGTGCAATTCCGATGCCGAGAACGTGCGAATTCAGCCTCCTGCACTACCTCCGTAGGGAGGTTTTTTCTCCGCAGGCTCCCCACTTTCTGTCACGCTCTCTCTCCCTGGGAGCGAAACAAATGTCGCTCCCCGAACTTCCAACAGCCTTATTAGAGAGGGTTTTGCTCTCCACTCTTTTCCTCCGAGCATGCACAAGCGTAGCCATGGAGAACAACACCAAAAAAGAATTGCCGCTCGAAATGAAGGCAGAGACGTCGTATTCACAGCTAGGCCTAGTGCATTCTGCATGTACCCGAGGCGAAGTGCAAACCGCTCCTCTCCGACGTGCGGACACGAGACCGCTCGCGCGTCGGAGAAAAGCAGCAGGCACAAGTCGCCCGTTCCCGGCAAGTGAGAAACACGAGAGCGCTGCTGACGGCTGAAAGCGGCACTCGGGGAGAAGCGCGATTTCTCGACCAGCGTCGGCAAACTCTCCGGAGCGGTTCAGCGCGAGTGCCGCTTTCTACGCATGAGAGCGAAGCAGTGCAATTCCGATGCCGAGAACGTGCGAATTCAGCCTCC